>NC_083468.1:22426663-22446663 GCF_030014155.1 Tachysurus vachellii
AGACTACCGATGCATTTTGTAAAGCAAATGTTTGTCACACCAAATTTTAGTTCAGTGACTTATGATTACTCTCTCGCTCATTTTCTACCGCTTATCCGAACTACCTCGGGTCACGGGGAGCCTGTGCCTATCTCAGGTGTCATCGGGCATCAAGGCAGGATACACCCTGGACGGAGTGCCAACCCATCGCAGGGCACACACACACACTCTCATTCACTCACACAATCACACACTACGGACAATTTTCCAGAGATGCCAATCAACCTACCATGCATGTCTTTGTACCCGGGGAGGAAACCGGAGTACCCGGAGGAAACCCCCGAGGCACGGGGAGAACATGCAAACTCCACACACGCAAGGCGGAGGCGGGAATCGAACCCCCAACCCTGGAGGTGTGAGGCGAACGTGCTAACCACTAAGCCACCGTGCCCCCCTACTGTTATGATTACTGATATTTATTGTTTAGATGTTGTTTTCTAATTAAAGAGGTTTTACACAACAAACTTTAATCTTGTCTGCAAAGAGTAAAAGTGGCTGCAAGCTTTCAATCCAACCTGATAGGATCCACACCTGCTTTTACTTCTTTAATCAGTTCACTTCAGTCTCTAATCAGCTCTCTGGCTTGTGTTTGGCTGTAATGAAGACCTCCAGTCACACCAACCCTTTAATGCCATTACCTTTAAGGCATTTTTAAATGCAGATACATGCAGATACATGCATACTGTAGATACATGCATTTTTTGCATGTATCTACAGACAGTACTGTTAAATATGTCTGTTAAATAACATTTGCAGTAAATCTGAGGAAAACTGCATGTTTCAATATTAAAGAAGTAAATAAATGACAGATAGGAGTGTCTTCATGATGTATTTATGATCATCACACCAATAGTTCCGTACACCTCATGTCTTAAATGAAGACTGATTGATTGCTCAGAGCTTTATTATAATCCTCATGAAATGATCCTAGAATGTATTTGTGTTAGAAAACTCAAGAATGTATCTAAGTTTCCTGAAGTGGTGCTTTAATAACAGTTCCTTTATTATGGCATCTACGCTTGCTGTAGTGTCTTTAAACTGAAGAAAAATCTATAAACCTCAATTTCCAACAGATTATACTGAAATTTTTAGTACTGTCGGTTTCAGACAGGATATACAGTATTTTACTTCTAGTTACTGAATTAAAAAAATAACTTACATTATGGATTCAGAAGAGATGGAAATCTCCAAGAAGCTTACAGTACATCTCCATGTAAAACTAATCCAGTACGAACAGGGCTAGATATTGTAGCCTTTTCTGGTAAATAGCAGCATATGTTTTAGTTATTACATGTGTAGTGAAATTCTAGCTTTTGATTCTGGTATTTTATCATCAGAACAAATTCTTAAAGATCTAACCATTATAACCATTAGCTCCAGTTGGTCTCTGTGATACTAAGAGGAGATCTGAACTCCATGTGACCCTTACACCAATACAACATTTGTCTGACTGTATGTTTGTAATCACACCATCTAGTGTCACCCATATGAGGATGGGCTCCCCTTTGAGTCCGGTTCCTCTCAAGGTTTCTTCCTTTACCAATCTAAGGGAGTTTTTCCTTGCCACTGCTGCCTGAGTCACCTCAGACTTGTTCATTGGGGATAAATACATATACATACATACATACATACATACATACATACATACATACATACATACATACATACATATGCACTGAACTATATTTTCAGTATATATATATATATATATATATATATAAATATATATATTTATATTTTGAATTTTTATTATATTAATTCTTTATACTACTCCTTATGTTTATCTTCTGTCCTATGTTTATGTCTGTAAAGCTGCTCTGAGACAATGTCCATTGTAAAAAGCGCTATACAAGTAAACTTGAATTGAAAACTTGAATTGAATTGAGGGGTTTCCTCCGGGTACTCCGGTTTCCTCCCCCGGTCCAAAGACATGCATGGTAGGTTGATTGGCATCTCTGGAAAATTGTCCCTAGTGTGTGATTGTGTGAGTGAATGAGAGTGTGTGTGTGCCCTGCGATGGGTTGGCACTCCGTCCAGGGTGTATCCTGCCTTGATGCCCGATGACGCCTGAGATAGGCACAGGCTCCCCGTGACCCGAGGTAGTTCGGATAAGCGGTAGAAGATGAATGAATGAATGAATTGAATTGAATATAACTGGGCATGGATATTAATTCCTCCAACAAGCACAAGAGGGCACTGACACTATATAAGAAAGTACCTGCATTACAGGATTTGAGTGTAAAGACTTCAAATCTCAGCTGGAATGTAAAAAATAAATCTGTATGATGAAACAATATGTTGGTCATCCACAATGTATGTGACGTAGTTAAGCTACTGGGCAAATGAAAAAGAGCTCTGCACTTGTGACTGGAATACTGTGAGGTCAAATTCCTGGATTTCCAGAGATGTCTCTTAGTAAACATTTAACTGTTCACCTCTGGGTTCTAATGGTCAATCTTTTTCTAAATGTAATGCATATGATTTTTTGTTAACCAAGGACATCTACATTTTCTCTTTTCTTCCACCTTGCACACCCTGTTTGAAGAACAAATGCTGAAATGAAAACTTCCACCTGCCCCGAAGGTCACCAGAATGTAACATCATACACATATTGAGTGTGAGAATAAGAGGGAATGTTCTTCAAATTTCATGCAGAATCACCTGCAAACCGTTTTCTTGACCTCGATCATTAAAAAATACGTCTTAAGGGCTTGTCCTTTTGGAAAAGATAAATCACTGGGCCTGGATTTGGAGAAGACCAGCATGCTTCCAGGAAACGATAGTGACCTGCTTTACAGCGTGCACAATGCACTAAATGATGGGAGGTGCAGACATCCTGAGATTCGCAGCAGGTGTGGAGGGAGGGGGGGTCCGACCGCACTGATGTGTGCGACTGCTTTTTAGGAGGACTTCACTTCCCACGTTTCCTTACGGACGGGTGGTAACAGGAAGGCAATAGTCATTTCCGCCCATTGCCAGTCTGAGAAGGCAAAGGTCACCACTGTCATATGTATGACTCGATGTGCTTCTTTAACTGATTCACTTTCTCCACTATTTAGATATATACAAAGGTGGCTTGTTTATTCAGGCTGAACATACAACAAGAGCACTTACTGAATTTCATGAGTTTAGGACACTAACTTTAGATGCTGATTATAACCAGTGTATGGATAGTGACATCTTTACAGCCAAATCGATCTAAATTACATGTTATGGTTTTGAGATTTAAAAAAAAAAATCTAAATCTCAAAAATTTTAATTTGAGAAATACAGATTCAGTGTAATTTAGGCTAAAGGTGAAGCATCTAAGATTCCCAGTGAAAAGCAGCAAGCATTTAGCCAATCAAAGTAATTAACTATGCTCACAATAATAATGTGGAAAAGAATGAAGAGGAAACAAAGCAGACAAAAATGTTGTTTTACTGAAACAGCTAAACAATTAACTAGCTAACATTTGCAACTAACTAGATACTAATCAGCGAGTGTTTAACATCGCTGTAGAAAACTAGCTATTTTATTTGTTCAACCAATTTACAAGCATCTAGCTACTGTTCTCCAGGAATCCTGGATGCTTTAAATTTGCCCTCATTAATTGTAAGCAGGCAAATCTTAAAGGCAATTCAAAACAAAATAAAATTGTAACAATGAAAATTGAATCAATGCGCAGAAAACCTTTATTTTATTCCAAGCCCAGTAAATCTGCTATGCCTCACGTTATGCATACACACACACATCAGTTGGTAGTTGCACTTTATTTGCAAACCATCCTGCCTGCATAACCCAGCAGAGAGGAAGGAAAGGAGATGAAAAGATGACAAAATGGTGACATTTCCAAAAGAAAACCACCGTACAAAAAAAATTCCCGATCAATATATACAGCATATTTACAAAAAAAGCTATTTACATCCAAGTATAAAAAAAATCATACATCTTCTACAGCTGCAACATGACAGGCAATATAAAATACAACTGAGTCTTAATTTTTAGAATTGTGTGCCGCTCCTTTAGACAGCCTGTACAACTTCTTTGCTTTTTCAGTCATCTACTGGTGAATATCCCCTCTTCCTCGCATTGTTCTATCTGGAGAGGGAAAAAGTAATGATGTTCCAAAACATGCCCATGTGCATGGCTGTGTGGGATTCAGTTCTTAAAAACTCCACATTCATAACCATGCATACACACACACACACACATACACATACACACAAATGCAGATGTGTAGAAATACAGATGGCACTTGTGTAAACACACATCAAACACAGTTAAATAATCATCATTTAAAAATGAGAGTCACAGGCCACAAAATGATTTGTCCTTTTTGACCTCTGACTGTTAGGCCTTTTTTATGCATTTACATACTGGACCTGACAGCAGCGATGTCTCTGCAGCTCCTGCCTGGAGAGCAATTTCTTTCCTAGATAGAGAGTTCAGTCCTTCTGACCTTTTTTCAGGTTACAGGTCAAAGTTCTGCAGCAGGAAGCTGCTTTAGAGTGATCGGTGTAGTAGTGCATTTTCCCAAAGGTCAGGACAAGGTCATGCCTCCACTTCGTGGTTATCAGCGTAGTGGAAGCGATTTAGTTTCTCACGCTCACGGTTGCAGATGTCAAGTTTGGGCGTGAGGCTGGGTTTGAGAACAGGAGGTGGATCTGATTTCTGGTTGGGGGGTGGAGCCTGTGAGGTTGGTAGGGTCAGCTCAATCTCTTCCAGCTGCAGCATTGGTATGGCAGAACTACACAAAATGGTTTGGGTCTGATTTTGACCAGGGCCGAGCAGTGCTGTAGAGTGTTCTATGTTGCGGATGAGAGTGCAGAATTGGCGCTGGTTGTTGATGGCGGTATCTGGAGGCGTGGCGCTCGGCTGTTGCTTGGGACGCTGGCGACGGTGCAGACGGGACAGGAGAAGAGCGCAGGCAGAGCAGCCGATGGCTACCAACACGGCCAATGCACCCAATAACACCATATACACACTGAACATTCCACTCACGGTGTCTGATGGATAAATATAACGATGCAAAGAAGAGAAGATAAAGCATTAATGTTCTATAAAATCACAGTGCATTTTAAAATCCCTTTATTCACATCACTGCTTAGAGGCTCTAACCTTGACAATGTGACCCATGGCACATGCACTCTTTTCCAAAGTAACCCTCCGGACAGGCACAAATATAGCCACTCTCTGTGCTGTGACATGGCACCCCTTTCTGACAGGGGTTGGGATTACAAGGGTCTAATATTGTCTGCAAAACAAAACAAAACAAAACTGTAAAACTATAAAAACTTTAACAAACCACAAGACAGATTATGCACACCAGGTACATACCTCACAATAAGTTCCTGTATATCCAGATGGACAGTTGCAGACTATGCTCCCTTCATCCTTTCGCTCTTCACACTGTCCTCCGTGCAGACAGGGGGCGCTGTCACACATTCCCACTATTGTCTGACAATGTTTACCAGTAAAACTCGGCAAACACACACAATGTGAATCCTGTAATTCACAGAATATCACTTGTGAGGTGCACAAAAGGAGATCATTTCAAAGCAGCTTTATACTTCACTAAACTAGACATTAGACACATTTCCACCAAGAAAACCTGAGAAACTTTAGACAGACGATTTTAGCTTATGGATTGTAATGATACGTTCCAGAGTAAGTCCTGTTGTTTTCCAAGAGGAACTACTGAGCTTACACGTTACTAATCGGTCAACAGGAGCCGTTTAACATGACCAACATTACACAGCATTGTGCTTAGATATGAATTTGTTTTAGATAAAAGGTGCTGGTTATAACTGCTGGTTTAAAAAGAGAGATATTAACATGTATTACACATAATCTCTCCTGCAGTGTGACAGATAATCTTCCAGAAACTGTGTTTATTCTCTGGGATTCAAAGTTCTTCAAAAGGTTCCTCTGTGGAAATGTGCCTTTTAACTAGTGAAAAGTGAACAATGTGTGTACCTCACATCGCCCTCCGTTCTGACACAAGCCCTGGCAGCTGGTGTTCCCTGTTGAGTTAATGATATTTCACACAATCAGTTGACAGTAGAGTACAGGGATACAAACACACATTGATGGCAAAAATCTGTGTGAATTTATTCGGTGAATTTATTCTACTTTCATTCAAGAGGATGAAGCAAAGCAAACGTGTTTGCCGTCAAGCAAACGTGTGAATTAATAGCCAAGGTTTTTACTATTTATTAAATAAGTTTTTTTTTTAGTGTTACAGAAAATTACATTAAAATATTACAGTATATATAACCTATACTTACTTGTGTCACAGTTTGGCCCCACCCACCCAGGAAGGCAGTCACACAGATATCCTCCAATCAGGTTTCGGCAAGAACGAGCGTTGACGCAGATGCCTGTTTCACACTCGTTCATGTCTGAGAAGGAACAGAAAGAGTAA
Source organism: Tachysurus vachellii (assembly GCF_030014155.1). Lineage (NCBI taxonomy): Eukaryota > Metazoa > Chordata > Actinopteri > Siluriformes > Bagridae > Tachysurus > Tachysurus vachellii. The sequence goes on from NC_083468.1 coordinate 22,433,109, forward strand.
GTAGGTTATATATAAAATAAAAATTAGCCTGAACACCTGTTCCTGTGAGGAAGTTATGGTCAAGTGATATATTATTAGATTGTTATCCCTACACAAACACTTACAAGTTTTTAGATATTAGATACAAGTCTTTGTTATTAAGATAAATATCACTGTAATGGGGCATGGTTAGTTAGCTCTAGTAGTATCACTGTAGCTGATGGTTAGAATGTCAGGGTTGGTGGTTTTGATTCCCGCCTTCACCATGTGTGTGAGAAGTTTGTATGTTCTCCCTGTGCTTTAGAGGTTTCCTCTGGGACAAAGATATGCCTTGTAGGCTGACTGCCATCTCTAAATTGCATGTAGTGTATGAATGGAGGTATAAGTGTCTGTGTGTGATTGCGCCCTGTGATGGGTTGTGCCAAAAGTCCCCTGGGATAGGCTCCAGGCTCCCCACAACCCTGTGAAAGATAAGTGCTACAGAAAATGGCTGTATGGATCACTGTAGCTGATCGAAGGTTGCTCCTCCAGTTGAGAGACAAATTACTCTAAAAGTGTTGATGCTGGAGGGGGTGTTATGATGTGTCACTTTGACACACGACTGCATCTAAGTGTGAGATACACTCTGGGGAACGAAAACCGAGGTGGGCCACGACGGCCAGCGGAGTGTGAAAAAGAGACTTTCATGCGTGAATATTCTTCAGTTTGCCATGGAGTCTGATCTATCCAAACACTGTGATTCCTCCCGCTTTAATAATTAAACAGTTTGCACACTGAGCCATGAATTAGTCTCATCCAGGTTAATATGGAGAGCTATTAACTTTATATATGAACCTGGATCAGAATCAACCATGGAATGAGCTGCCACAGAAACCCTGACATTGTGGGAAAACCATCTAGAGTCTTTTAGTTAATATATATCTGTTTAATAGAGACACTCGACATGTTGGGTAAATAGAGAATTACAGATTTTAATTTAACAGATTTTAATTTGGTTAGTTTGTGTATATATGATAAGACAAATACTATGTCTTTATATATATATATTGTTGTTTTATTTTGTTTCTTTCTCTGTTAAAATACATTTTTCACTTTAAATAGCTATTCAAAACAAGCACCAGTTAAATTATATGAAATCCTATTCATGCAAATGAATAATTGGTAATATTTTATTAACAATATAAATTGAAGCATATTTCTCAATGAAAACAACAGCAACAGAAAAAATAGCCTTTGGTCCATATACAGCAGATAGCAAGATCCCTGGTACTGGTCATTATCATTTTCTTTTCCATGTCATTTTTCTTTTTCTTGTTTTCTTTTCAGGTGTCTTTAATATAACTGTGTTTCAATTAGGGAATGAATCATTTGAGCTGTAACCAGCACTGACATTGTTCTTCATGGAACGGTGTCTTAAGATATGGAGCATAGCACGTCAGATGAAATTATGAGGATGTAATGAGCATTTTCACACGCTACTGTATGCTATGTTTATTTTATAGCTCAGTAGGTTATTTGGTTTGGTCCCAGAGTGCAGGACTGTCTCTGGTGCTTTGTGGATTGCCACTGAGGTAGAGAAGGTGAGGAACAGGTGGGGACAGGTAAGAACAGTTGAGGACTGGTATGAACAGGCTTAGACAAGAACCAGCAGGTAGAGGAGAGCACTGGCTGATAAGAAAGAGGCGACACAGGCATGTACAGGCAAGTACGACTAATTATAGAGAGCGGATCGCCAGTTGAGGATATGTACGGGTATGTTTATACGTGCATGTGTGTTGTGTTTTACCTATCTGGCAGGTCTTGCCAGTCCAGCCAGGTGGGCAGAGACACTGGAAGCCCTGGGCAGTCTCTAGGCATGTTGCCCCACGGCCACACGGATGGGAGTCACAATGCAGTACAGCTGCATACAACAAATCAGACAGTAAAAAAAAAATAAAATTAGGAAACTAAATCTCAATATCTAATCATCTGTAAGAACCTGGCTTATGAACTCACACATAACTGCTTCATTAAAGCAAGTCAACTTGCAGTCAGTCAACTGAATCAACCTGTGATAACGATATTAATATATGCTCATGATAATGCTCAGCCCCGCCTGAAGAACCTTATTAGGTGTGAATTTGTGTGAGTATAAGTGTGTGTATGTTTGTGTGTGAGTGAAACCCCTGCATGTGTAACACTTGAAGTTAGGCTTATTACACGCATGAGTGGTGTGAGGAAACTGTGTGCCTGTAAATGTATCAACGAGAAACAGTGTGTGTGTGTGTGTGTGTGTGTGTGTGTGTGTGTTTTGGGTGGGTGGTTGAAGCGTCACAAATATACCTACATCTTTAGGACAGAATTGAATTTATGGGACATTTATGGGTCCCCATAAGGAAAACTTTTTGTTTTATTATGTCAGTGGAAGGTTCTCACAAAGATAGTAAGATGAATGTGTGTGTGCAATGTTGTGTTTGTGTGTGTGTGTGTGTGTGTGTGTGTGTAAAAGCCACAGGTGTTATAACATGCAAAACAAATGCTTTTAGACTGGCTGCCCTTGGATGTTCCTGAGGCCTCTGTTTTATCTCGGCCTGTAGATTCAGGACAAATAGTAATAAATCAAACTCACAAGGACAGAGTCATACAGAGAGAGAGAGAGAGCACGCGAGAGAGAGAGAGAGAGAGAGAGAGAGAGAGAGAGAGAGAGAGAGAGAGAGAGATTTCTATAATTCTGATCCAATCCTATGAAGAGGATTGAGTGAGAATTAAGATTTTCATTGAACAGCATTTCACATTGTGAGAGTTGTGAGATGTGAGTGTCACACAGCATATGTATTTGTGTATTTCAGTAACAGTGTCTGTGGTTGTTATTAATCACTAATTCAGAGTAGGCGAATTGGGAAAGGCTTAGTGTAGTTGGCAAATCAGCACAGTGGTGCAGTGGGTAGTGTTTCCACCTCACAGCTTTACTTTGATCCTGAGCTCGTGTTACTCTATGCACTGATGTGAGATATTCTTGGGTTTCCTCCAGGTTCTTTGGTTTCCTTCCACCCCCATAAAACATGTAAGTAGGTGTATTTGCTAAGCTTAATTACCCCTAGGTTTGAGCCGGTGTTTAAATGTGTGTGTGTGTTGCTCACAGTGCTCTGCAATTGACTAGAATCCCATTTAGGTATTTTCCAACCTCAAATCCGGTGTTCCTGGGATTGCATAGAACATTTATACAACAATGTTCTGTATACAGTTTAAAAGTTACACAATCTATAGTTACACAATGTTTTAGTACCAGCACAAACCAGATTTTTCTTTCACAGTGAGATTATTCATAATAACACACAGTGAAATTTTATTGAAGTACGCCTTTATCACAGTTGGTTGGGCTTTATTAATTGAGGAAGCTAAAAAGGAAGAATGAAGGAAGGAAGTTCCTGTGTTTGGATTAACTGATGATGAGCTCTCTTAGTATTTGGACAGTAACCAAATGCTCTCTCACAAACACAAAGAATTAAAATTCAACTTGTTAACACATCCATTCCTGCTTAGATAAACAGCAACAAGGACATTACATCAGTGCATTTCCTGTGTGTGTTTGTGTGTGTCTGTGTGTTTGTTGATTGACTTCCACTTTAATCAGTGTTATTTTGGTGCAGTCCTGTTTGGACTCTACAGTGGACATGGAAGCTGCTCCTGATTAGCTCTGATGACAGTACAGGCAGGTGCACTTATTTGTGTGCATCTATATGTACGTGATTGTGCCTGCACGTGTTCGTACCAAGTGAACAGCTGGGTCCGGTCCAACCATCTGCACATACACAACTGTAGCCTGTCTGGTCTTCTTTACATGTAGCTCCATTCGCACATGGAGAAGTAAGACATGCATGTTCCACTGAAATGGAGAGAGAGAGAGAGAGAGAGAGAGAGAGGGGTCACTATTTTTCACTAGTTTTTGGCTCTGCATCAAAATGCAGTAGTTCAGTAGCATGATATAATTTGCTTTATTTGGCAAGCTTTATAATCTTCTTATGTAAAACACATTTTATGTCAGGATCCACTCTATTACTCACAGCATGTACAATCCTATCTATCCGGTCTTTGTCTTAAATATTAAATTGTTCCACTGGGATAGTCCTTCGTCCATGCCCTGAAAACCCTTAATTTAACTGATTAGATAAGACTTCAACCAAAATACGCAAATTAGGAAGCTAATCCTGATTTCACCAAATCTCCTTTGACATGCAGGGTACAAATAACCTCAGCATTTACACATACGGGAAGAATTCAAAGAATTCATACGATCCTAGACGACCCTGGTGGTCTGACATTATTTGTTTATTCTGTTGATCTTAGAGTTGATTCTTCCAACTCAACCTCTGGCTGGTATTTTGTAACTATTATTAAATGTATTTTCTCGACTGTTTCTGTTAAACAAGTTGTCCATCTAGGTTCCGTTTGTGGTCACTTCCTCTTCTGTGGGAAGTCAGGAGGTGGACTGAGAACATCACCAAGTAAGACGTTTGGTACTGGGGCCTATACTGTGTATAAATGTAAGGCTGATGATACAGTTTCTATTCATCAGCAAAGCTTTATTTTCAAGGCACATTTTACATACATCCAACACCATCTAAGACTGCTCATCCATGCCTGCTTCCTGACATGCAATGCACCTGGCACCCACCCTTCATCTTGCAAGTGGTCAGCCAACCATGTTACATGGGTGGCCCCAAGACAACAGGGGTTCACCTACAAAAACAACCCCAGGTACCTTCCAAGGAAAGGTCAGATTAACCCTTTATTTATTCCCTGAGCCTGGTTTGTACCTTTAATGAGGATCTTAAAGAGCCCTAAGATTTGTTCATCATGGATAGCCCTACTGGGATCATCTCATACTGTACTATTCTCAATCCATTGGACAGAAAGTCAGAAGAACTTTCTTTTTACAGAGTTAATAGTTAGATACACTGTGACGAAGAAAACTTGATACCAAATGGATCAAATAAAATAAAAACTCGCAACAAGTCAAAAGCTCATGGAAGTATTATAACCCAGCTCACAATAATAATCTTTTATGATTCAGAACAAACATTAAGAAGAAATAATCTATCTTGTAGTGTAGCTGGATTAATTAGTTCCACATAATGGTGGCTGAATAAAATGTGCTGGATGACAGAAAGTTTTATATTCCACCCACCGATGCTGCAGTTACGACCACGAAATCCATCCTGACACACACACTTATACTCATTCGGTTCTGTGTTGATGCAAGTACCACTATTTTTACAGGGCTGGTGGGTTCCACAGAAATTCAGATCTGCGAGTGAGAGAAGGGGTAAATAGAAGTTAGAAGCCATTAAGTTAGACAAAAAGAAATGATTTCAAGCACTAATGAGACAGGAAACACCCCAGTGAACTGGAAGAGAAGTACACCTGCGTAATATTCTGTCCTTATATAAACATTATATAACCTTTCAAACCGAAAAACAATAGAGCGAATTATGTAACTGTGTACACAAACCCACGAGAATGTTGCACGGAGATCTAATTAACAAGCTAACAAATTGGCAGTTATGCAAGTGTGTGCAAAAGCCAACGTCAATTAAGCGTTCAGTTCCAAAAATCAAACAAAAATTAGATGTAAATCTCTTTAGAACCTATTCTAGAAAAAGTACAAAAATGTACAGAAATAAATAAAAAAGTGTCCATACAGTATAAACTATTCTAGTGGCTACATTTGAACTAAAAGAGATGAATGGTGTTTTTTTCCAAATCACTGCCCGCTAGTTATGTAAAACTTGGTATACCTGTGCGTCCAGATTCATGTGTCGATTGGCTCATCTGCTGTTTTTAATGGGGAAGAATCATTTTGTGTATTTCGCTGTAGTTCCCACACAAAACGCATGAAGGTTAGCATGTCTGAGAAGTTCATAGCATATTGTACAGTGCATGTGTGTACCGCTATGAAACATTTTCTTTTTTCATAAGTTCATACTTAAGAATGGACACACACACACAGATTGGACAGAAACAAACAAAAAAACTAAACAAAATCCCTATCTGTCCTGAACTGACCCAAAATCAGCTCAGAGAGGATTTCTGTAATTGAGGTTTTTCACTTCAACACCTCTGTAGAATCACAGTAGCAATTCTTTTAGCTCTTTTATAATCTCTACTTAGAACCGGCTGCTTATGTTGGTGTGTGTGTTCATGAAATAGCCCTTCACACAGAGTTATGGAGGAACAGTTTCATTCTCTATTTCTAAAGCAGCACACATTTCACATTGTGTTTACCCAAGACTATCAGCTTACAGGCTCTCAAAGCCATGAAGACCCATGTGGGTTTGCCCTGGCCAACAGGGATCTAATGACTGAAAAATGTCTTGGCTTTGCTTTGCACTGCACAGACAGAATGAAGTGGACCTGATGTTAGAAATGGAGCTGTCCACTGGGACTTATCTGATCAAGGAAGAAAGCAAACTTTATGCACAATGCATATATTCATGTTTAGGACTACATTCAGGACACACACATACAGTATACCTTTATCGCAGAGCAAGCCACCCCAGTTGGTGTCACATACACACTGCCAGGGTTCCTTGCAGGTGCCATGGTCACAGCCTGGAAATGTCTCACACTCGTCACACAGATCACCCTTCCAGCCATAATGGCACCTAGTAAGATAAGGTGTGTGACAAAGATAAAAAGGTGAACAAAAAATCAGGACAGTGTAAACAATGATTCATATTTCAGTGTACTTTTGCAACTCACGTGCATTCTCCTGGATGAGTGCAGGAAGCACGGGCCATGTTACATCCCTGCTTACACACCGCTGCAATGATACACACACAGAAACACAGACACACAGACAGACACACACACACACACACACAGATAAGGTTAATAACATCATAAACAGACAATGTCAAGCAGCAGTAACACAAACTCATGTAAGTCAGTGACCCAGTGTCACCATCACCTTCATCATTATCTTCATCACCCAACAGGATTCTATTCATTCACTGTTTTGATGTCAATGTTGATTACGGAAACATCAATATTTCCAACGGAATTGGACGTTTATGCCATGCAAAAACATGCTTCAAGATCCTGTGAAAGATTTAAGTAAGACTGACATGACATTTGTAAAAAAAACTTTGACCTAAGGATGTGGTGCTAATGTTGGCTCTACCCATGCCATTAAAGTCAGGAAGTGACGTTAATGTGAGAAAGGGACAATCATGGTGACAGCATTATCTGCAGCTATTCCCATTTAAGGCCTCGTCTAGGTCTGAAATCACTCCCTTACTCATTCCTTTAATATTTACTTTATAGGCTGCTCTCTATAGAGTGCTATAAAGGGAAGGCTTGAGAGAGACACCATAACATGAGTTAGCGAGACACGAGTTATAAAAAGTCTAAAAATATCATTCCTGTCTCATAAACAACACAGAAACAATTTGAACAATATATCTAGTGAAAGAAAAACCAAAAAAAAGTGATTTCCTGTAATTCTATACATATTAATATTTATTATTAAATATTACATATTAATAGTAATAGTAATAAAACAATAATAACAGTGAATTTATTCAGAAAACACTGCACTTGAAACTCTAAGACCACCTTGAAAATCTGGGATATTATTCCATTTAAAATTAGAAATAAAAAGCAAGTTTTAGGAAAAACAGCCGATATTCAAAGTTGTGTGCTAGTTCTGGGTCACTATTTAATGTAAATAAATTTGTGTTAACTCCTTTGTACAAAGGGCCAGATTTCCATTAAATCTGCTGAAGCTTGTGTACAGATGACACTACCACGGGCTTGATGATGGAGGGTCAAATTTTTACACAAACTTGTGGAGTCCATGACAGCTCAAGTGCAAACTTTAAAGCAATTCTTGCTGATGAAATTATTAGTTGTAATGAAAATGTTAGGTTAAATTAATAGACTGATAAACAATAGACTGATTTGGCTTCGGGTAAATTCTAGTGTATGCCTGTTGCATAGAGAGACCTTTAGATGCCGAAAGAAGTCTGTTATGTCCATTAGTTGTTCCCTTCAGATAACCTGAGACTTTTAGAATTATAGGAGAAAGAACACAACTAAACCTTGGAGAATAAATTCTCTAACGTGTGGTCTGCTTTTATAAAAGGTGGTGAAACAGCGTGAAGTCATAACAGATCAGCTCACCTTGTCTACATTCTGGTCCTGTCCATCCATCTTTGCAGACTTTACTGCCAAGTGTATCACAGTCGAAATGGCCAAAGAAGTCATCACGGGCACGGCAAAACTTGTTGCATTGTGGCCCGTAATAGTTGGTGTCACAGCGAAACCGCAGCCGGTATTCAGCGGTAAAGTGGCGGCCGTGGTGGTGGAACGTCTGCCACTGCTCACTGGGGTTCAGCATAGAGGACAACAACACCCGCTCTATCAGTTCCTCCTGACCTACTGTACAGAGATACAGAATGTATTAAAAATGTTATTGCTGAGGACTGTGTTACTAGGAAGAAAAGAGTATTGGAAATATAATTAAATCTCTTCAAAAAAAGGTAAGAAAAATAAGAAATATATATATATATATAGAGAGAGATTTCTATAATACTCAATCATATGAACAGAATTGAGTGAGAATTTTGATTTTCATTTTATTTCAGCATCTTTTACACTGTGAGAGATTATAGTGTCACAAATCATATGTATTTATGCATTCCACCATCTGTGTGTGGTGGTTAAGTGTTAAGTGGTGGTTACAGATTCTCAAAAATACATAAACTCTGTTGTTTTTTGTCTCATCTCACATAACCTTGATAATTAATTTCAACTGCCACATTTACACAAAATACACTGAATGTGTGTGTGTATGTGTGTGTAGTGAATACGGGAACTGATGGAAAAAGAACAAAGAAAAATGAAATGAAAACAGGATCAAGGTGTGCAAACACTGATACCTAATCCGATGGAACCACTGACACATCATATTAACATCGGCTACACACACAGATAAGACTCTAGTCACACCTAGGAGTGCACATCATCTCTACACACACACACACACACACACACACACACACACATACAAAAGAGCCGAATTTTCTCTTTACTACTACAAATTCATGGCGCGCAGCTGCATTATACTGCGTGAGCTCAGTGATGCTAATTAGTGCTGCATCCCATTTAAACACGTCTCTAAAAGTCGACGCTGCTACAAGCCAACTTTTAATGGAACGGAGGGAATATAACTCCCTTGTGACAACTGCAGGCAGACAGCATTTATGCTAATGTACCACTTAAACATTCGACATACAAGGAGGAGATGCCAACTCCATGTGGTCTTTGAGGACAACAACCTCCTCATCAATACACAATTGTCAAACTGTATCTGACTATAGAAAAACATTGTTCATAATAACACTCTGCAGTGTTTATAACAGTTTATAATCACACCCTCTATTTGTCATCCAAATGAGGATGAGGTTCACTTTTGGTTCCTCTCAAGGTTTCTTCCTCTTCCATCTAAGGGAGTTTTTCCTCGCCACAGTAACCTCAGGCTTATTCATTGGGGATAAAAACAAACACATTTAAATATAATTCTAATATTAATCTTGATCTTTTTGTATTATGTTTCTTATGTTCTCTGAAGCTGCTTTAAGACAACGTCCATTATTAAAAGTGAAATACAAATAAAACTGAATTGATATTATGAAGCGATATGTCCATAATACCTCAATAACACACTTTGATATTGATTTGTCCTTTAAGTTATCACTGTTATACTATGCGATACAGGGTAATATGTCTGCAAGTTGCAGCACAGGGACAGCAGCATGTGTTATATTTCGTAAATGTATGATGATGACAGTAAGTTTATTCTTCTACACCAAAACAGCTCAGCAAAGATAACTCTGTGAAAAGCTGGAAAAAGTATAAAATAAACTCAACACTATGTACATGCACAAAATGAAGACAAGGCATTATACTTGGCGTTAAAGCTGACTTTTACATTGAGGCAAATTTTTACAAGTTTTTGAAAAGGAATCCATGATTTTTTACAATAAGATACAAAAAGAAATTAGAATAATTTAATGAAAAACTATATATTTTTTTTTGTTATTAAAGCTATGTAACATTTACAGTGATCTACTATTAAAGAGGATGGCAAAAGAAAACGTGCCTCATGTGTCATTTTTTTAAAAAGAAAAGAAGTTAAGCTCGATTCTGGTGATGTAGCTAGAACATTTATACAAATAAGACTGAAATGAGAAAACTAGATGACTGTTCATTCACAATAATGTGAAATGTTAATGTTTCTTTGATAAATGAATAGTTATGTTCAGTGTTGTAATGTAACGAAAGTATAAATACTTCGTTACCGTACTTAAGTAGAAATTTCACGTATCTGTACTTTACTTCGCTATTTAAATTTATGTCAACTTTCACTTTTATTCCACTACATTTTCTAGATAAAATGTATACTTTTACTCCGCTATATTTCCACTAAGCATCTTCGTTACTCGTTACTACAAAATAAAATAAAAAAACAAAATTAAAAAAAATAATAAAATTGCGACAGCAATAAGGGAGGTTTGGCGAATCACTGCTCCTAGATTGCATTAAGCAGCTCCGCACGCTCTATTTCAGCGTAATGATGCCAAAAGGAGGCGGAAGAACAACTGAACCTGAGCCACATCATACACATGGGCACACATGAACATCACCTTTTTTCCCTGCCATTTTGAGAGCGAACTTGACACAAATTGTTTACTCAAATGATCTTCCTCCTACTGGGAAACTTTGAGGTATTTTCATCCCACTCACATGCGCGTTTGACAAAAATACCGTATTGAACTCAAGCGAAGCGAACACGCACAATAAAAAGACACACAAACTTCGATATGAACGTAAGAACCACATGAAACCGGGCAAAGAGCCGCATCCGGCTCGAGAGCCGCGGTTTAGCCACCTCTGTCATAGACGACCACCCCGACGATAGTGGTGAACAGGGTGAAGAAGATAACGTTATACACCCGTGGCCGTATTTGCAAGAAATGTTTCTGTACATTGGAATGAAAGATTCTTCCTACCGGATGAAGTGCCTCTTATGTCTACCGAAAATCACTGAAATTTTACTTTTTACTTTTACTTCAAATACTTAAGTACATTAAATATCAGAAAATGACTTTTGATACTTAAGTACAGTAAATATCAGATACTTTAAGACTTTTACTTTAATATTCTAAAAGGTAACTTTCACTTTTACCAAAGTCTTTTTCTAGTACGATACTTTTACTTTTACTCAAGTATTGCTTTCTAGTACTTTATACAACACTGGTTATGTTATTAGTCTAGCTGCAGAATACAGGTCTAGCTTTTAAATGGTTACTGTGAGTATTAATAGAAATGGTAATTGCTATATTATTATTTTGCTCAGTCCAAGCTCAGAAAAAAAACTACAAAAAACAAAACAAACAGTGACGAATAAAGTAAAGAATAAAAAGTTTCAATTGTATGTACTTCTTTTTGGACTGGCTTCTTGCAAAGAAAAATCTGATAATCTCCCAATATGCACTTTATTATTATTATTATTATTATTATTATTATTATTATTATTATTATTATTATTATTATTTTTATTTAAATATTATTATTTTAAATATTATTTAATTATTAACAAAATATTTTGCTGATTTGTTTATTACACCATTCTGCATATATCAGTGATTTACGTACCTTTCCGAGAAGATAAATGGCTAACTATCACAACCCTGATGTGGCTTTCTTCCTAACAGTAAGCCTTGGCCCTCTGTCAGCGCTCTCATTCACCTCATCACACATCATTACAGATTATTATGTGCATTCTCTACGTGAGTCCCTGTGAATATTCTTCGGTGCATAAGCGATATTAAGAGGGGTCAAGCGTGTAACAGTGTCCATGTTTTATAGTTATTGCTGTGCTCCACTTGTCCTTGAACATGTAGAAGAGACTGTGAGAGATTGCCCGGCACATGCTGAGTTCCCGTGAGGCCGAGACAAAGATGTCAATGGATCAATGAGACAATGGTAGAAATTAGGACGTTTGTATTTCTACGAAGCCTCAGCAGGAAGACAGCTGTATTGAGCCGTTTACACTCACCCACACACACCCACACACACACACATGCACACACGTGCGCACACACACACCATTTTAGGAATTCTCCAGTGAATTTTCTTCCCCTAATCTCTTTTACTGCATCTGTAGAGTGTGTTCAATTGCCAAAGACAAGAAGAGACAATTTTCTCTCTACTGATAAAAGAACAAAAAAAACTGTTTACTCCAAATTTGTTTGGAACAGAAGTCTAAAATCAATTCAATTCAGTCAATAAACATTTTAAAATATGTTAAAGAAAATGAATGAGTGAATCAATTATGCAAATTCCAAACATCCCTCTAAAATAAAGTCTCAAGGACAGATCTAAGAGAAACACTGCAGCATTAATCGTGGAATAAAAAGTATTTCCAGTTACTTATACATTCATGAAGGTTCTGTGGTGTCCATGAGTGATCAAGTGATCAACACTGATGCACTTCTATGTATAATTTTAGTTACACTACAGTAAGTAAGTAGCAATAAAAAGAAATGGAAAGGACGAATCTCGGCTAACAGTTTAATGTTAACAACAGAGTTTATTAAAACATTGCACAAACCTTATTTTTATTTTGAAACCTTTTCTTACAGGTTTCTTGAACCAACTGAAATATTTACTGAATTTTCCGATAATGTTCTTTGTTCGCTGAGAACACACTATTGTAGGAGGTCATTTTTTAAACTGTTTATTTACCGATTCGATATGAGATCTAGAGTAAATGTGCAAATCACATGTTCCACAGAGACAGGAGATAATTAAAGATTTAATAAACATGGGAGAATTTCCTTAAACGCCCTCAGACCCTTTTAACCCACAGCAACAAAAGCGCTGGTGTAATTCTATAACAATTACCTGATCATCAAAATATTGGCTACACCTCTTTTAATCAGGGACCTAATAAAGAATCAAGACGTGCTGAAAGACCAGCAGTTATCACGTTTAACTGAGTGTAAAGTGTAATGATTTTTCATTATCAAGTGACCGTGTGTGTTCATGGATGGACAATGGAATTGGCAGTGAATTAAAGAGTGAATCAAAGTCATGGTGGATAAAAAGCTCTTCCTTCAAACTCTCTCAATTACACACACACATACACACACAAAAGTTTTCAAGGACATAATGGGCCAAGGCAGAGCAAGTTGCTGAAGATTCAGACGCACAGCAGTGTTATAGTCTCTATCTGACTGGGGAGATCAGAGTGTGAGACTCACTTAATTTTTAAGCTACACATATGGAGCCAGACTTTCTGTTCCACCTGGAGGATGTAAGCGTGAGGGATAGAGCAGGATTAGGGAAGAGAAAAAGCACACACACATAGAGAAAAATAATAGAACGTGGAATTAAGAGAGAAAGTGAGAAAAAGTGTGTGTGTGTGGCTTTGAATATGTGTATGTCTATTATTGTTTAAAAGGGTGTGTGCTGTGAAAGATTTAACTGTTCGAATGTGTGTATGTTTGTTTGTGTATGTATTTGTGTG
>NC_083468.1:22449163-22501663 GCF_030014155.1 Tachysurus vachellii
AAACACCCAGACACATACATACACACATATACACACACACCCACAGACGCAAGCAAACACACACATACACACACACACACACACACACACACAACATAGTAGTGTTGGACTACTGATTGGAAGGTTGTGAGTTGGAATCCTCAATTGCTCAATTGTATAAATTGAAATGAAAGTGTAAGTCCCTCTGGATATGGGCGTCTGCCAAATGCCATAATGCCATAAATGCCTTTGGATCCCAGTTAAGCTGGAACCCCTGTAGTAAATACATTTAAAGCAGGGAGTGCCAAAAAAAGCTCCATATCTAAAGCTTAAACCAGAAAGCACTTGTATAATGGGCTGCATAAAAACACAGTAAAATTGCACTCTTAATACTCATTACAATTCAATTCAAGGACAGCGTCAATTCTGCAGCGTGCAACTGCATAAAGATCTGCATAAAACTAAGCACCACTAGCACTCTGTCAGCTTGTAGCACATGACCTCACATGCGCCTGAAGCACAACACAGTGAGTCTATGGAAAAAAAAATCTTGGGAAGCTGTGAGTGAATTTTTAAAAGACATAAACATTGTAAAAAAAAGAACACATTGAAATTTAATTTCATTTATGAAGGCCAATTATCCATCATAACTGGATTTTGAGCTGTTACCGGCTAAAGAGAACGGTTGTCGTAATTACTTATATAACCAGTTGCTACTATGGGTCAACATTACTTGTTTACGTTTAACACAACACACTCTTGGAACCTTAAAATGATTTTTATCAAATATTTTTACCGAGGATTTACAGGATTTATAATATATTAAATCAGACCACAAATGCAAATAACCCACAAGTCACAAACATCTGCTTGGAAAAATGTAGCTAAAATGTTCTGCTCTGTAATGGAAGAATATAGTTGATCGCTCGCCTGACTGTTGCTAAGATAAACTTGAGTTCAACTGTTAAAACTCTGCTAATAGCCATAAGGTTATGAGTTCAAATCCGAAGATAGCAAGAGGCACTGTAACTTGGGTATTGAATCCTGAATTGTTTAGCTCAATGTGAGAATTTACCTTTTATTAATAATAATAGCTTGAATAGCTTCAGCGCCCCAAAACGTGTTTGTCCCCATAACCCCTAAACCCCTAAAACCCCTATGTCCAAATCTCAAGTGCTTTAATCATTGGAATCCTTGGCTCATGACTTAAAAAACATATATCTCCAATTTCATTTCCGCCATTAAATTTTTTCGCTATAGCGCATTTTATCCGAAACCTACTTTTGCTAACTAGTCCTAGGTTTTTCGCCTGATCAAGACCAATCCAGTGCAGTAATATTCTCTGGAGTCTCAATGACAATAATTTTCGAAAAAAAGTCGAAATTTTGATTCAGGGTCCTTAAGGGGCCCCAAAATGTTTGGACTGTGAGGAGCCAGTTTTACTAAAAGTTTTACTTGTCTTGAAATGGGCGGGCTTTAACCGGTAATAATTAATTTGTAATATTTATAACACTAGCTTACTACCTTTATGTTTTTATGAAATACAGCAAAAACGTGTCAGACACACAGTGTCTGGATACTGGTTAGAGACAGTTGAAGGTTTAAAAAAGAAAAAAATCTCCGACAGGCAGAGATGCAATGCGAGTCGCATTCTACCAAGCAAGCACCACGTCTGAACGAACCTACGTTTACCAGAACTCTACTGGTTAGTAAATACGTATTATTAACGTTACAACACGAAGTAAAAAGCTGAAGAAACCCTAAACGTTAACGGAAAAGACCCGCGAACCCGAGTGACTGAGGGAGAGACAGAGAGCTGTTCTGTGTGTGACTGTGAGTGAGCAGAGCGAGACATAGCAACACAATACATCTGTATGTGTGTAGGGGAGGGGCGCTGTGACTAGCCTATCACTGTAGGGGAGGGGCGCTGTGACTAGCCTATCACTGTAGGGGAGGGGCGCTGTGACTAGCCTATCACTGTAGGGGAGGGGCGCTGTGACTAGCCTATCACTGTAGGGGAGGGGCGCTGTGACTAGCCTATCACTGTAGGGGAGGGGCGCTGTGACTAGCCTATCACAGAACGCTGACACAATCAGCTAGCCAATGATGATTTTCATTCAATCCGAGCACAGATATTGACTCGTATTACTCGTATAATACTCGTAGTCGGCAGAAGTGCTTTATCCGTACCGGATACTCGTTTCAGCCAAGTATCCGGCTCATCTCTAATGGATATGACTTTGTTTATTTTAGGGAAAACTGGACGGGTGAGTACTTCACATGACATATGTTGTGGCACCCTCTGTAGCATGACATATGTAGCATGACATGACATATATTGTCATGTCAATCCAAAGGCCTTAAACGCTTGAACCCGGGAAATGCTGCTTGCAGCTTTAATTATTATTATTATTATTATTATTATTATTATTATTATTATTATTATTATTATTACTATTATTATACTCAAACACATGCAGAATCTGAACTTTTGCCTCAGGGTTTTTTTATATATGTTTTTTTATTTTTTATTTTCTGCAGTCACGCTGATGAAGGCATGACCTAACCTGTCCGGCCATTTAGCATACTCACACAGAAAACAGGATTACGCTGAACAAGAGCAGATGAGGCTATTGAAATTCACAAAAGACAGAAGTAGGCGATACCCTCCAAAGCACAATCACGAGTGTGTGTATGCGTGTGTGTGTTTAGTAAGGAGGTCAGTGTATATAGAATAAACTGAGGCTTTTTGGCTTGTGTTTAAGCTCAGGAAGTGATGAGGAAGCGAGAGTGTCTCTCTCTCGCTCTCTCTCTCTCTCTCTCTCACACACACACACACACACACACACACAGTTACATCAGTCATGGCCCAACTCCAGATCTTCCTCGTCCACCTTTCCGGTCCTCTATTTTCTGTCTGTGTGTAATGCCATGTCAGCATGCATAAGCAAATGATCCAAGGGACATTTGAACCCTCCCACCACCACCCCATGCACACGCACACACCACCACCACCACCAACACACACACACGTACAGTCAGAGGATGGGTGTATGAGCGGACACTCCCGCGTCATGGGTCAAATTCATAAACCTACAAAATCCTGTAACTCTTTCATAACCACATCCTGGCCCTGCATGAACAACTCTGTTAAACTGTGATGCAGAAAATCCCAGAAATAAAGAAAGAAATCAGAGGATGACAAACTGTAACATCATTTGTTTTAACGAATCATTTGTTTTAAGGAATATCATTTAAAGATTACCTGACATGATTTCCAGCACTTGAAAAAACAGAAGCAACAAGTGACAAACTTTCCTGATAATAGTAAAAATGAATAGAAATTAATAAAACATTACCAGGAAGATATTTTGTAGATCGTTTTCATGCAATCTTTAGTCAAAATTATAAACCTGTATACTTTTTCAGTGGCTTGTTTTTTTTTTTTTTTAGCTAGTTAGTGCTTGGATAGCAGAATGGCTTCTGTAAGACCTTCCCTGTTGTGCATGAGAAGGGTTTCCTATAATCCGGTATTGTAGGCTTAATGGATATTTGTTAGATCTTTACACACCATGATGTACTGTATCTGAGGAATGAGGAACCAAATCAAATAATTCAGCTAACAGCAAATGGAAGTCAATGTGAAAGGGAAGAGAAAGGAAGAGAAAATTACAGCCTTCCCGAGGCATTAAACACACTCCTGAATTCATTAACCAGATTTTTAAAGACCGGATATTATATCTACCTTTGTATAAAGAAAAATGGTGGTGATATTAAGGAAGTTCTGTAAATAATATGTTTTGTTTTTTGTTTTATGTTATGTTTTTCACTTCAGGCTATGCAGAAACAAATGCATAAAATCACTATCACTATTACTGAATCACTATTAAAATAAATTTTTCTACAATTTGTTTCATTTTTAGATCTGGCTAGAAGATATGTAATAATACACAACCTTACATTGTGGGCAAAGACAGTTGGGACGATTAAAGTCTTATTACTTTGAGGTCAGTGTCACTGTACAGCCTAGCTACAGTACTGTCCTGGAGGAGCACTGCATGTCATCATAGCATATAAAAGCTTGTCCATCTTTCTGTCTGTGATGTCTCCTGATCTCAGCACCTGGTGGACATGGAAAATGCTGAAAACTGTTACAGTGATTACAATGAATTTATCATCAGTAAAGCATTTCCCAAATTACCCACATTGACTAATGGTGTCAGTGGTGCATACATTCTGAAAACGGTTCTCTTTTGGTTTTCTTTTTTTTTGCATGAGATATGGGTCTGTTCAATGGACTGAAATGCAAGTAGACATATTGCTATGGCCCCATCTCTCTCTCTCTCTCTCCCTCTCTGTCTCTCTCTCTACTGTATTTCTTGTCCTCTGTCTCTCTACAGTATATCGGTGTCTTTCTTCTTTCTTGCTCTCTCTGTCTGTCTGTCTCTCTTTTTGTCTGTCTCTCTCTTTACCTGTATGTATTTGTCTCTCTCTTTCTCTTTATTATATTTCTTTACCTCTGTCTCTGTATGTCTGCCTCTTTCTTCTTTCTCGCTCTCTCTGTCTGTCCGTCTGTCTGTCCGTCTGTCTGTCTGTCTGTCTGTCTGTCTATCTTTCTCTCTCTCTCACACACACTTCTGGGATGGGAAGACTGCACTATGGATATGAAAGTGATAAACAGTACACAGGATTATATTACACACATATTACAAACTAGCTAAAGTCCTAGAGGAGCTCATGTCCTCACAGCAAATAAATCCAGAGACAAGAATTTGCCCATCATACTTGTCAGAACCATTAGGGAAAATGGAGGCATGTGTGAATGTGTACCGTATCTGTGTGTGTGTGTGTGTGTGTGTGTGTGTGTGTGTGTGTGTGTGTGTGCGCATGTGTGTGTGTCTAACAGGGTTAATCCAGTATACTCTGGCCTGAGTTCTTTCCCACAGGGATCAGGAAAGGCTTCTGTGACGTATGCCTGTCTGACTGGATGTCTGTGCCATAGTGTCCTAATCTTTCTCTCACACACACACATGCACAGACACACACATCCAAAAATACACAGCCAAATTAAGAAGAAAGGCAAGCATTCACAGATACAGGAAGATCACATTGTAAACAACAGCAATGCTTAAAAACACAGTGGCCGAGATAAGATCACAGAGACAAGGGCTTGACTTTTTTTTACTGTTTGGGACAATGATATCAGCAGTGATGACAAAGCACTAGTCCGTGTGGTGCCTTAATGCCGCTGTGTGTGTGTGTGTGTGCGTGCGTGTGTGTGTGTGTGTGTGTGTGTGTGTGTGTGGAAATGCTGAATATTTGTCTATCTACAGAGATGATAAATGCTCCATTAAACCTACAACATCAGATTATAATGCATGCTGGATTCTTGTCTAGCTGCAGAAATGATTAATGCCGTGTTACTTCCACAGGAACAGATGGTCTTAAAATGCTTATTTAGCATCCATGATGCTGCTGTTTACACAAAGCCAGTGCTATAGGATTCATGTGCATTGAGTTTTGTCTCGGAATGACTTGAGGATCTGAGTAACTTCCGACTATTTCAGCTGCCATGACTTGAGTTACAATAGAAACTTAGATGGTGGAGCTACACTACGTTAGATACGGGAATAAAAACGTGGAAAATCACAAAGTGTTTTTAGTTCATCTAAAAAAGATTATAATTCTTAGAAAATGATTGTGTTGTAAGAGGAATAACAGTGCGGAATAAATCCCTCTGTTCAATTCTATTCTATTTACAGTAATTGTATGGTGCTTTTAACAGTTCACATTGTCTCAAAACAGCTTTACATAAGCATAGAAACAGAATTAAACAAATAAAGTTTAATTTAATTAATTTAAAATTAAATTAGAATCTATCTCTAACATCTATCCCTAACTAGGCACAACAGTGGCAAGGAAAAACTCCCTGAGATGTTATGTGGAAGAAACCTTGAGCCGGAACCAGACTCAGAAGTGAACCTCATCCTCATCTGAGTCACATTGGACAGGAAATAATGTCATTTCTACAACAACGTGTTGATTTGTGTTTTTTTCCTAATACAGTAGCAGCCTTTGTGCTCATGGTTTAATTTTACAGCGTATTCTTTCTGTACAGCATTTAGCAGCTAGACGACACTTATATATTAGCTAGCATGAATGTGTTTTCAAGCAGCCTGAAACTGGATGTCTTCTATTTACATCTGTCGTCCCATGACTGCGTTTGTTTCGGGAACGAGTCCTATCGACTCTCCATATTTTCTCTTCCTCTCCAGTGTCACATCAACTATTACAGCACTGGATTATGTCCAGCTCGACTTATATAAGCGCTCAGGGAGTTTATGTAACACTGCACATTGTGCTGCGTGGCATTTATTTCCAGCTATAACTACGGCTAAGTTTACACTACCGAAGCCTAAGTACTCAATTTTGCAACTAGCATCTGATTAGTGTGTTAACATCATCTGATTAACGTTCCCTCATTAACGTGCGGTTTTGCTTTTAATGGACATTTTGGGCTGATGCAAAGTAAAGAAAAATCTAGAGGGTAAAAATAAGGCCAGCATTTTAAACATTTTAAAGAAGGCAACAGAGAAAAATGCTGCGTTCTTGACTAGCTATTACAAAATATTTCACGTTTAATAAAACTTGAGAAAACTCACACGGATTGTGAGCATTAAATTGTTAAAGCAATATCATTTCTTAAATGAAAAATATTCAAATTTCTGTCCGTGTCACAGTGTTTGACTAGTCATATCTGATTTCATGTATTTTTTGTCTTTTTGTCACTCAGTGCATTTCTTTTTCTTAACCTTGTGACAAGAAGAACGACGCGACGCGAATAAAAGAAGATAGAACCATCGTATAAAATTCCCTCAAGTTTAAAATAAACTACGGTAACTTTTTTAAAAATGGTTATGTTTACGTTAACTCTGTTTAGCAACCATGAAATGCTATGTAACCTGATTTTAACTTCCCTTAAAGAAATGCGCATATGACCTAGTTATGATAAATATTTAGCTACTTTATCAGCAAGAACTTCAAGAACTTGATATATTAGAGTTAATGAGGGCGGATTTTGGGAGTAACTACGGTTTGCAATTTGTGAACAATTTTTCAATTTCAAATTATTTTTCTTTACACCTATATTTACTTCCCTCTGAATACATCCTTAGTCCAAATTTGTCCTCAGACTCTGAGGAATTCTAATTATTTGTGGTAAATACTTCATTTTCGGACTTGTTCTCGTTTGAGTGATGTCTCTTTCTGTCTCTGCCTGGCAGGGGTATTGGGAGGAGGATATCCCGGCTAAGCTGGGCTGTACAAACATCTCGTTCCAACAGGAAGAACTCCCTGCCCACAGACAGGAATTTCCCCATCTTTCTCTCTAGCCTTTTTTTTCTGCCTTTCCCTTACATACACTCTTTGACACTCTGCATCTAGATTGTTGCCCCCTCTTTCTCTCCCATGAGCACACCACAGGGTTTCTCTCTCTCTCTCTCTCTCTCTCTCTCTCTCTCACACACATACACACACACACACACACACACACACACACACACACACAACCCCATTTGTCACCCTATGCTGCATACACATACTTTATGCTGCCTTCCTACATCCCTTTCTCCCTCTTTCTGCCTGGCCAAACCCTGTTCACTTTCAGTACATGTTCACTAATTCATCATCTCACAAACACATATCCAGATCTTGCATACACACTCAAGACACGTAGAGTCCATTAAAGCAACAGATGTGTGATTTTCACTGGCCTCGTCATACTCGCATCCAAGATGTCAGAACACACCTTCTGTCCACCAAAACATCAATCTGGTCATTACAAGCATGTGTGCACAGGCACTCGCGATGTAATCAGCAGCATAATAATTACAGTTTCCCATTCTGTCTCACACACACACACACACATACCTGGCAGAGTAGACGTTGCCATAGCAGCGATGGCATTCCACCTAATCATTATGGTTGTACAAGAGGGCATCGGTGCGGTAACAAGGAAACAAACACCAGTTATGTGATGAGAGCGAGAAAAAAAAATGAGAATAGGAGATTCAATTATGTTACAAGTTACTAAAAAAAAAAGCCTCATTTTATATTCCACTTACACGCCCTCATGAAAACACACACAGATAAAGACAAAATAGTCTCTAACAACAGTCATGTGTTACTGGGAGAAATATGAAACACGTGTGACCTGTGCTAAACTCTGACCTCCGGCATCTCTTCTCCTGCCCTCAACTATCACCACATCTCCTCATTCTTTTATTTCCTACTGCTTTTGTTTTCTTTCTTTTGGTCTATGATTACAGAAGGTCTCACCCACCCATTCTCCTTCTCACTCCCTCGCTTTCTATGCTTTTATCTTTTGCTCCCTCCCTCCTGCCATCCCTCACCGAAAGTCAAATTCTTCCTGGGTTAATTGGTCTGACAAAGGTATGCGATTTCAGGACTTTAAAAATAACAGGAGTGCTTCGTGCGGTTCTGCAACAGGGCCCCTGTTTTTCCGCAGGAAATTACCCCGTCTGGATTTAAAAAAGCACACAGCATGTTTAGGGTGCTGTTTGTGTGTGTGTGTGTGTGTGTTTTATTTTGTATGGGCATAGAGGTAAACACCGACCTCAACCAGGACGTTATATTTAATCATAAAGTTTGATGCAAAATGGATTTATACACAAAACACAGAAATTGTATTTCAGTTAAATGCTGATTTTTTTTATTTTTTTATTATTAATATTATTTTACTGAAATCTAATAAACTTAAAATGTGATAGGAAATCTGATCTGTAAATAAAAATATTCTCCAAACGCTAAAGGTTTGCTTGAAACATCAATATACTGCATATAATCCTATTTTAAAATGATGCTGTAAAATAGTTTTGTATACACTTTTATGGACCTTTATTATCATTATCAACTGATCAATATATAATTCTGTCTTCAAACTTCAGGAGAGTGAATGATCATATAGTTCCACTCTAAAAGGTTATGATTATATGCTATATACCTGTATGAGCCAACCTCCGAGACCTGTTGACATATTGGAATGGTTTTGTTTCTAACAAATTAACATTTACAGAAAAGCCCATATTTTAGTCAATTTTTGACTAATGTTGCTTAAATAAACAGCAATAAAAGTGTACAAATCTAAAGTAAACTGGATGAAATAATATGTGACGGTTCTTGCTTTACAGGACATTTTCATAACTTAGTGCATCATTAAATATGAATCATACCAGAAAGTTCCTCAGGGTGTATGTATAAGACGAATTATAAACTTGAGTGATGTAGAGATTGAGTTCAGGAGTGAATGCAATGAAATGAATATGAACGAATGAATAAATGAATGAATAAATGAATGAATGAATGAATGAATGAATGAATGAATGAATGTGAACTTAAAATGACTTCTATTTCCAGCAGCATTTTTTCTTAAGTACTCCATTGATTCATGGGAGAATATTGTTAGAGCTCAAGCCAAAAAAACCTTCTAGTCTAGACCACACCTACCTTTGGTACTCTGTCTCTGTTAAACCCCATCAGACAGATATCTGTTAGATTAATAAAAGTAAACATTTATGAGCTGTTCACCTTTCTGACATGACATTAATTGCTCATTAGTCACTGCAGAGAGTCCAATCAACCCAACAGGACCTTAGAGATGTTCAGTAATAACATCTCTGTGATGACAGTAAAGTAGCAGCTTCCAACTCCATGGTTCTCTGAAGACTACCAAAACTCAAATTAAAATCATTTCCACATCAATCGCAAAAAGAGCGATTGATGTGGAGGGAAAACAAAGAAGGGATTAGGATCTGAAATAAACAGAGGATGCAGGGAGAAAATGAAAAGACAGGAGGAAGCAGCTCAGAGTCTGGAAGCAGAGAAACCATTAAATATAATCAGGCAGAGAAGGTGAGAGTGACAGACAGTTCACTCGGTATAGCAGCACACCCATGCTGGGAAAACGGTGAGCGAATAAACCAATGGAATGCAAAAAGAAGAAGACAAGATGAAAGAACAATCAAGCAGACAACAAAATTAGCAAAGCTTTTATCACACCATGTGGCCCAGAGTCTTCTTACATGTTCATATAATCACTGGCATCTTCATTTTTTATAGTGGCAAATCTGTAAAGCAGAGCTAAAGACACAGGTTTTCATGTCTTCCTATTATATGATCCATAAAGAGACGAGAGTTCTCACATCATCAAAACACACACATTCTCTCCTTAATAATCTTACTTCCTGTTGCCATCACCTTTTCACATAAAGGTGATGAGGCAGGCGAAGTAGCTGCTCGCACCCTTTCCCCTTTTTCTTCCTTATTATAGAAGCTTCCATTCCAATCTAATTTGCACACAGATGAAATCATTAAAGCAGCCTGTCCCTAGACGCTGCATGTCCTGGGGTTATTAGCTTATCTTTCCTAAACATAAGAACGAATCTTAAGGGAATTAACTTCCTTTGACTCCTGCTTAGTATGTCAAGCACAGTAAATGTAAATGTGGGTGAGATTGTGTGTGTGTGTGTGTGTGTGTGTGTGTGTCTAGATGTTACACAATTATGATATTTTAGCTGATGCTTAATTATCATACACTTCATTGAGCTTAATGAGTTTTACTATATATTTATATCTAGTGAAATGTAAAAGTATATATTTGTTTTTGCTTGTTTTTTGTTACACACACACACACACACAATGTATATGTATGCACGTTGTTTATGTGTATATGTATAGAAATTCTAAGAAAAACATAATGTACCATTCTTTACTAATGTATAGAATTTTGCAATCTACAAAATGTTGTGCGGAGCGTCGTTTAAGTCTTCAGATGCTTTACCCTGATAGAGCACACCTTTCCCCTCACACACATCTGTGAACTGGTTTCCAGTCATGAAAACTGTTGAACACTGTGACACTATCAGCTTTTTCAGAGGAACAACTAGTCAGTGAAAATGAATAGAGTACTGATTTTGAAAATGGAGATGAAAAGTGAAAGCAAAAGGCATAAAACACAGCTAAAGTGTCCTTCAAAACACACTTAACTCTGTTTAGGTTTCACATAAATGGCTTAATAAAATGTATAGTACTTTCCCAGCCAACTATAACTACTTTTTTTCTTTAAATATGGTCAGAACAATACTTGAAGGATCCTGAAATCATTTGAAATGCATGTTCGAAACCTACTTTTCCATCATTTACAGGCTACACAAAGCTTTATGCTCTAACGCTGCGTTCAACCCTGTCGCATGAACACATTCCACAAATCATCAGGAAGTTGCATTGTCTGAATTTCTTGCTGATTATGAAAAGAAGAAAAGTATGTTCTCTATAATAAGCATTTTTTTTTATTTTCATTAATGTTGTATACAGTATATTGACCGACAAGATCGCTTTGAAACCAGAACCCAGTCTTTTAAATATTAGTTAGAACGTAAATTATTAACCAAAACTTCATACAACTTGTTAGAAATCTCGTTACAGTCCTTATGCCATTAGCAGAGTTTATATATATTGAGTATTTTTCTACTTCTACACTTCAATCCTGTTACTACTTTTCACACTTAAAAAAAAAAAAAAAAAAAAAAAAGTTCAACTTTTTCAACAATTGAGGGTTAACGGTCTTACACAGGGGCCCAGTAGTGGCAGCTTGGTGGCCCTGAGATTCAAACTCACAACATTCTGATTGGTAGACCAACACTTTTACATAAAATTTGTGAAGGATTTTGACACAAACAAAGAACAAGAGAGCAAGAAACATGAGAGAGAGAGAGAGAGAGAGAGAGAGAGAGAGAGAAAGAGAGTTAGAGAAAGAGAGAGAGAGAGAGAGAGAGAGAAAGAAAGAAAGAAAGAAAGAAAGAAAGAAAGAAAGAAAGAAAGAATAAGATCAGTAAGTCTATAAAGACAGAGTGAGTAGTCATGAGCCCACTTCATGCGTGACTGCACAGGTATGCAGTGTGTGTATCAGTGTGTGTATGCGTGGGAGACATGGAATGAAAAGGGAGAGATTTTTCCCCCTTATGGTAAGTGAGTAGCTTTGGTTCCCAGGCAGCAGGAATGCCCAGGTAACTTAGGGCAGAACTTTGCACAATACGAAACAATAGATTAGGCATCGATTTACAGCGTACTGACACACACACGTAACCTCCACAGAACACCAAACACAGTCATATATCACATATAATCCCAAAATCTATATCAAATATATAATAGCAAATACTAAATACACAATATTAATAAGAAATTCTGTATTCTGTAAAGTATCCACGTTTTAATCGGACAAACCCGAGCCCATTAGAGAAACAAAAGGAGGCTGGTAGGTCAGAGTTCTTGACCTGTGACCGCTGGAGGTATTGAACGAAAATTAGTGTCAGTGTCACGAGAGCGGAGAGAGATAAAGTGAGTGTGGGCAGATGGAGACGGGGGTAGGCAGATCTAAGTAAACTTAATTTCCTCACACTAATCCGAACACTCAAGAAAGCCATTTCACGAGTGCCTGGTGACAATCTTCAGCTTGTGGTGGCTTATAATAAGAAGGAAAGAGTCAGACTGGCCTCTTGGCCTGTGCCAAATGCTGTAATCATGAGACAGCGTGCTTAATGTTGAGGTTAGCAACTTTAACTAGACCTCTTTTTATTTTTAAAAAGTGTACAGTAAACCATTAGTTAAAGTTAAAGGATTTATTTCATGATTCAGACCTTTGCTTAGCACTTTCATGTGTACAATGTGGTAATGTGTTCATTTAAGTGAAGAATTTGTGTATTGGTTTCACTGATAAAAAGATTGAACTGAACACACCTGTGCTGAGTCGTACTGCCTCATAACATGGAGAAAGACAGGGTTACAGAGGTGGGACGCATCAAGGGAGCAACAGGGATATAAGTGTTAGTGAATGCGATGAGCAGCATAGCCAACGGCATGAAGAAGGTGTTAGGAATGAGAACCAAACACCTATTTGTTTTCTGGGGCAGAAATAAACAGTGTTAAATATTATACACGGAGTGTCCCACACGCACAGCTCATCACTGCACAGACCTCCGTGTTTAACCGCCTTGTTCCACGCTAACATTCAGAATCTAAACTCTGTTAATAGACACACTACAGACTGAAGCATTAACGCATTGAAAGTAAAAGATTTGAAAGTGAACAGACACCTTCACCTCCTTATCTGCGAGCACTAAGAGTGAATAAGGAATTTGAGCTGCTTAGGGCAGGGCCTGACTCACCGCAATAGGTAATGGAGAATAATGTCCTAAAGGTAATTGAGAATAATGATCAGAGAAAAGCTGAGAGGGAAAAAGAGGGAAAGAGAGAAAGAGAAAGAGGGGGAATGGGAAAAAGAGAGACAGAGAAATACAGGAAGAGGGGGAGAGGAAGAGAGAGGGGAAAAGAAGGAGAGAGAAAGAGACAAATAGACAGAGAAAGTGACAGACAGACTGTGAGACAGAAAGACAGACACAGAAAAAGAAAGAGAGAGACAGACAGAAAGGACAAGACTGGGAGAGACACAGATAGAAGGGAAAGAAAACAACAGACAAAAGACAGTGGAGTAAGAGAGACAGATAGATGGAAAAAAGAGACAAAAATGGGTGGACAGTGTGGCGGTGGTCAGTGCGGATATTAGTGTCACCTCTGTGCTCAGGTCACTCAGTGACCCCGTGTCTCTCTGGCTACTAAAGGCAACCTGACCCTTATTCATTTTAATGCCTCAAAGCCCAAAGATTGAAAGCAGAGTGACCTGAAGTCCAAAGTCCAACCACATGCAAATCACATGCATGCAACCCACCGAACCACCACCCCTGCCTCCCAACCACATCCCACCCACTCACAAACACACACAAGCACACGCTCACTCACTCCCACTCTCTAGCCTTTTACCAAGTGCATTCATCAGTTTTTATCCCTCCTCTTCTGCCCTACTGTCATTAGAACTGTAGAAATAAAGAGGGATGACTTCACTGGAGGTGAGAGGTTTTGTCTGTGTCATCACATAAGGCCTGCGGCTGCTCTCTGGGCCAGCCATCTATCCTCAGCGAAAACCTTAATAAGCACTGTTACATCAGATTAATGGAGAAATATAAATAGAGTAAGAAAGAGTGACACACGCATAGTGAAAGATACAGGACAGGGGGAGGCAGGTAAATAATAGGGCTGGGTAATATGGCCAAAATATCATGTTAGGATACTTGAAGACATCTTCACTTCACCATATAGCACTAACACTTCAACAAAGCTTTACTGTACTTAACAAGGAGAAGAACAACAAAACTACAAACCTACTGGAAATAACTTCTTGAATTCTTGATTACGTCTTCATTCCTTTTCATAAACGGCGAATTAGAAAGTAGTGCTGGCTGTAATTCAATTTACAAGTTTAATTAAATGCCCTTGTTGTAATACATACGATTGTAATAGCTCATTCATGGGGACATGTACAGTATAGCAGATGTTTCACATAATCTAGGCTGAATGCTTAAGATATTAAAAACAGGTTAGTATGTAACAAGAAAAATTGTATAACCGTGACATTTATTTAACATTCATGGAAGGAGTCTCTAATGTCAGTGCTTTGTAACGGTGAGTAGGTGTTGTGCTGTGGGAAAGCCTTCAGGATAGAGAGCTTTGCAATTTGCACTTGACAAGCTGCATTTATAATCTTCTTAACTTCGAGAGAGAGAGAGAGAGAGAGAGAGAGAGAGAGAGAGAGAGAGAGAGAGAGAGAGAGAGAGAGAGCGAAAGGCTGGTGTGGAAACAATGTTTATGGCGACAATAATGTATGTATAATGACCTATGTGCTGTAAGTGATAACAGGAATATAATAATAACCTGTTTCATTATCAGTAAATGGATATACAGTGGGTTCAATAATATATTAAAACTTGTAATAGTTGGCAAACCGCTGTGGTGTAAGAGGAATAAAATACTTGCTTGTTATTAGAAAAGAAACAACTTCAGGGTTGAAACAGTAACCTCTGCCTTCCGCCTGGTAACATTGTTTGTGCGATTCCCATAATAGCACGCTCCATTGGGGTTTATTCCTTACATATCATTATGACACATATCACTCGGCTTTAATAGAGGGGAACTCAAGAAAGCAGTGTCTTGTATCAGTCAGACTCAAAAGTAACATTCAATTACGTTCTTTATCACCCCCCCACACACACACACACACACATTCATGCATGCATATACCTTTAATCTTTTTATTTCCTTTGTTGAAAACAGTAGATCAGTGTGCGTGTGAAAGATAAAAAGAAAGAAAGAAAGAAAGAAAGAAAGAAAGAAGGCTCAGCTTTCCTCCTAATAACTGTGTTCACCTGTGTGTCCCCTCACCTGGGACAGTAGGAGACCCCCTTCCCCACCTCTCTCCTTCCCCCAACCTGCAGCTCAGAGATGGCCTGATAATGAAGCTCTTTCATTCCACTGGCTACTCATAGAAATCTCTCTCTCGCTCTCTCTCTCTCTCTCTTTTTTTCTATCCACCTCCCTCTCTCCTGCTCCAGCCCTCTACTCAGCCCTGCCCTGAAACTGAACCAGATTGGTTTTCTCTGGTTGATTTTTCTCACACTCACAGTTGCCACCACCACCACCCTTTAAACACAACGATACTATAGTGAATAAAAGAAATGGTGTGTCAGAGTGTTACAGCGTGACTTTTGTATGAGGGATTTTTTTGTGTTGTTGTTAAAGAGTGTGTATGCGCGAGTTATAAGAGTGACTGTATTTATCTCATCCTGGGAAAAGTGTCCCCGTTGAATGCCTCACTCTGCCTCATGGGGATGAAAGACATTATGTAGACAAAAACTCTGGAAAGTTAATCGAAACATGTAGCAGAGACTGTAATTTGAGCCACACATTAATTGGTGGTTTAGCCCATGAGGAACAATTCGGTGTGTGAGACGGGTTCACAATAATTCGTTTGTTACGTGATATTGCTAAATTGGGCTTTGCGATCCTGATATCATAAAAGAAACAAATCCCACCTGTTTATTCGTTTTTTGTAAGCACTCTCATTAACAGTAACATTATTAACATCATTAACATTAACATGTCAACGGTAACAATAAACACTACGATGAAGCGATGCAATTTTCTGCTTTAATGTAACACAAACGTCGACACAATCTTTTCAAATCAGACCTAAGTCACTTTTGCATGTGGTTCTAAATCAGAGGCATATCTGAAATGTGGTCATGTTGATTGAACATGTATGGTTAGATTGCATTATCACCACACTATCACCATTACTATCCATCCATTTTTTTCACCTCCGAGACCTGAACATGTGTATCTGTGACAACCTCCAGACCAAACGTCTGGCTGCAGGCTGTGTGCAGGCTTTTGCTATTAGCACATTCGTTTATTGTTCCTATCCTACTATGAAAGATTGTCTTACAAATAAGACATCATTTTTGTTGTCTGAGTCATATAGGAGTTATTTAGTCCCTGTCTGAGACGTCACACACACAAACCGTTGGCTGTATGCCAGATGCATATAGCACACAAAATTAGAAACGCTTCAGGTGTTTCCAAGTCGTCATCTGATTGGTTGGATTCTACAGGATTTCAGTGAGACACGTGTGTGTGTGTGTGTGTGTGTGTGTTTTTTTTTTTAACGGTGCATCTGAAAACAAAGCTAGCCTGATTCTCTACTTCGCTCAGGGAAGAGGAAAGCCCTCATATTTACAACTGTTACAATGAGTGCTTCTGTTACAATCAACTTAAATGCTGGATTTTCCCATATGAAAAGCTTATTCATTTGCACTTATTTCTTAAATTAAATGATCTATGGTTGCACGCCAGATTGTTTTGTTAAGGACCTCAACGTTATATTACATTATAACGCCGAACAAAACGAACTGCGATTGGTTGCTTACCCTTAGCCGATAAAAGCTGCTATGGAGTCCAGACCTCCTTCAGTCAGTCTGAAGATCTGGCTACACGAGATTATGCTTTGTGGAAAAGGTGTGCTCATAGCTCAAAGGCAGATATGAACAAATCTACCAATCCCAAAAACTAAATAATAATCTATTGTAATTACTGTATTTAAAACTCTTATTTAGGGATAAAGCTGCTGTAATGTGTTAAATGGAATATATAATGTGCTGAAGTTTGTACTCATAGTACTGTAGAACATAGTACATAGTACTGTAGTTTGTACTCTTACTGTAGAAACGTGTAGCAACATAATTCTAATATATAGGTTTCCTGACAGAAATGTGTGTATATGTGAGGCAGAAAAAAGAGAGAATACACTTTTTGTAATAAAAGGTTTCTCTTAAAAACTGCAGAAAAAAACCCAAAAAGAAATAAATGTAAATATAAAGACCCATAAAATGGCAGTAAAAGGCATTTCTTTTGGCCACATTAAGGCCGTAAAGTGCACATTTGTTCCCAGTGATGCAGTAACACAAGTGTGTGCATGTCTGTGTGTGTCTGTGCTTAAACCATGTCCTTTTGAATGATGCAAGGCAAAGAAAATTTGCGTGTGTTCACACAATACAAGCAACAACCGATTAGAAGAAGTGGGAGTTTGTATGAGCGTGTGTGTGTCTGTATGTGTGTGTGTGTGTGTGTGCGGGAACACACGAAAGGCTCTTTTTTTTCTTTTACAAAGACACACAACCCTGTACAGACAGCTGGCCCGCATCAGAACACTTCCTTCTCCTCCACCGAAGCTCCAGTCAGCTTTGGACTTTATTAAAAACATTATCATGACTCAATATATCCTCAATTATGAACATAATATGAGCTTTCCTATTATTGTTTGATTCCGTCTTTACGAACAGACATGTAACCTCGCATGCAGAGGTCATAAAACTCCCGCAGACAACAATAATAAAACAACGCAGATGGAAATATACACATGTTTAGAGTGCTAACACGGAAACAAACAGGACTGGGAAGCACAGATCACAACGAGTCATTAGACTCCCAAAAGACGACGAGTCATTTTAAAGGATTCCACCGCCTGAGGCAGCCTGATCTTACACAGACGCAGACAGTCAGACAGTGGGAACAGAGAGACTGCAGACTCGGGAGAGGCAAAGGGTGCTGTGATTAGCCTAAAGTGTTTGGGAAGTCTCTGGGAAACTACAGAGCACTACGCGATGTGGTCGTGTGTGTGCGTGTGTGTGTGTATGTAGCTGGCATTGCATCCAGCCTGAAATAAAGCCCCATAAAGTCTCCACCACACCACTGAGGAAACTTCACATGAATAATTTAAAGCAAACACAAACAGACCAACCTCAAACCAAATTTGTTATTCTGTTTTATACATTACGCAAAGTTTTATAGATGCAGCTTGGGGTTTCCAGCCTCTGTCTTTCGCGTCCGTCTACGTCTCTGTGTATTTAAGTCTTTCTATTTCTTCCTTTCTTCTTTTCCTTCTTTCACTATTGTGCTACATAAAGGAGGAGATAAAGGGCAGATGGAAACCCACGGTACAGAAGTGGAGAAACAGTCAGCCACGCTGTAATTGAGCAGTAATAGCCTGTGAGAGTAATGTTAGAAGGGAATTAGCCTGATCCATTATGGGTGATAAGACAGAAAAGGTCGATCATTTGGGGAGAAAAGAGAGGGGGAAATGAAGGAACCAAAGAGGTCAAGTTTAGCGGTTCAAGAGAAAAAGAAGACGAGAAAAAGGACCGGTATTAGACGGTTAGATGAGGCGAGGAGAGTTCTGAAGAAAAGTAGATACGAGATATGATTGTTCTTATTGTCGAGAAACCTATTTATGTTAATAAGACCAAAAGCTGAACGTTAAAGGAACTAAATACAGCAGCACATTAGAGAAAGATGAGAGAGAAGAGGTCAGGATGGGAGTAAGAGGCAGAGCTAAGGAAGGAAGAACGTAGAA
Organism: Tachysurus vachellii; assembly: GCF_030014155.1. NCBI lineage: Eukaryota > Metazoa > Chordata > Actinopteri > Siluriformes > Bagridae > Tachysurus > Tachysurus vachellii. Next base: position 22,468,020 of record NC_083468.1, read on the forward strand.
CCTAGAGAGAAACAATCAGTGTTCACTGCTTCTGTGCCTTATGCTTTCAAACCATAAGATTTTTTATCCAGTATTTTACTCAACAGAACTCAAGTACAGTCTTATTTTAATGTAAGTCTTTGTTTAGTCAAATATATTTGACTTTGCAGTATCACTAGAACACTGTTTCCTGTCTTATAAATGTCAATATTTATGTTATTCAACAGATTTCATAATGAATTGCTACCATTAACTATGGATTGGGGGGGGCACGGTGGCTTAGTGGTTAGCACGTTCGCCTCACACCTCCAGGGTTGGGGGTTCGATTCCCGCCTCCGCCTTGTGTGTGTGGAGTTTGCATGTTCTCCCCGTGCCTCGGGGGTTTCCTCCGGGTACTCCGGTTTCCTCCCCCAGTCCAAAGACATGCATGGTAGGTTGATTGGCATCTCTGGAAAATTGTCCGTAGTGTGTGATTGCGTGAGTGAATGAGAGTGTGTGTGTGCCCTGTGATGGGTTGGCACTCCGTCCAGGGTGTATCCTGCCTTGATGCCCAATGACGCCTGAGATAGGCACAGGCTCCCCGTGACCCGAGGTAGTTCGGATAAGCGGTAGAAAATGAATGAATGAATGAACTATGGATTGATTTTTCAACATAACATTTGCAAACATTTCACTCTTTATCCATCATCATGTACCACTCGGAAAGTTCAAAATAATCCGACTTTAGTAAAGAAACCTTCCAAAGCTACGTAGAGTCAGTTCTGGTTTAATCACAAGCGTGTTAACGCCAAGTAGACGTCAATATCTGATTGTCTAAAGATGGTTTCATGTCATTGCTTACACCTGAGAGATCTTTGTAATTTAGACTGTTATCATTTTAAAGCAAAGGAAAAACTATGATGCTACTTATCTTTGTCAAGTTATCGCTGAAAGAAAGAGAGTCATGACAATAATGGAAGGAAGAAAGAAAACAAAGACATATTTTAACGCTGTAAAGAAGAGCTTTTCCAAAGTAAAACAAACTCGTTATTCTCTGCTATATTAACTACTGTATGTATGTCAGGTAATTAATGTAGCTGGCTAATACGTTTCGTATAAAATTTACTAACTGATATAACAAACCTAACACTATCTAACCTGAAAAAATTAAATCCTCCTTTGTGTACCAGATCGATTAATACTAACTAGGTCATAATACTAATTTCTGTATCATTATCGTATCGGTATCCAAAAGAGCCAAACATTTTTCTGGACACTTATTTGGCAGGTCCACCTCTTATAATTATAAGTTAGAATTCCCTAACTCCATTGAGACTAATCATTGAATGGGAGAGGAAAGAAAGTAATAAGATTAAAGCCATGCAGTGAGTAATGAGCTAAGATCTGACACTTATACTACCACAGCAGAACAGCAGATAATCAACATGATGTTATCAATGCCATCCCAATATCACACCAACTAAAAGCCGAGTCAGGTGAAAGGAAGACTTATTAGGAAGAGCCCCTGACCATGAATGGCAATTTTATTGCTTTAATAACAAACGCTACTGGTTTTGAGAAAGAACTGATGCAACCCCAAGGTGTTATTAAATATATGGCAGTTTATGATTCATAACCTGATTAAATAATGAAGTAGGACTGACCGGCCAGGCGTATTTGAATGGGATGACAATCCGGCCTGCTTCAAGCCCGTGATGATGCATGCCGTGGGAGTTTCCACCCAGGACCGGTGTGACGCCTGTACCAAATGTACATGTCCCCAGTGGTGCCACACGGGCCTGGTACTCCTTCAGACAAACCCTGAAGAAAGTGTCACACTGGTCACTTTGAGGACATCGCTGTCCCTTGCTGGACTGGAGGTCACAGCACTGACCATTCTGTAGAATGCCAAGAGAGTTTTGCCACTGGCGGATCTGCAGTTCAAACATACCCACTGCATGCACAGCCTGGATGAGAGAGAAAAGAGAAAAGAGAGAGCAATAAAGGAGATGAACTTTACAAGACAAAGACATACCTGCTGTCTGAACAGGGCAGTAAATCATTATTTGGTAATTATGTATTATTATGTGGTATTTATTCGTGTGGCAGCATTGCAGTGCATTAAATCCTGTCAAGTCAAGAGCTTGAGTTAATGTTCATATAAACATCATTGGGAAAAATGTGATCTTGATGGTGCTGACCTCAGCATTATATTTTTTGGTGCCAGATTGGCTGGTTTAGGCCGGCTAGACTACGTTTAAGCTGCCAGGAAGTCTATGCTAACTCAAATAATTACTCTTTTCCACCACGCTGAGCATTCAATACATTTTTGGTCAACTGTAGATAAGGTGAGTTTGATTCACACTGAGAACTGAGAAGATATTGCCATAAATATGCATTTTCAGATATATATTTTATGTTTTATTTAACATATGACCTCACAAGAAATGATTGATCATTTCACTAATCAAAATCATACCGTTCAATTTGTCTTTGACAAATTAACCTATAATCTTTCTAGACTGCTCAAGTTCCCTAACGTACTTCCTTTGTTTTAAAGGCAGATAAGGAGGTGAATTGAGGCTCAGAGTAGAGGATAAACAGCTCCAGAGACCTCTCTCACGGCAGAGTGGCGGAAAAATCGAATCGGCCTGTCCAAATGGACCGGCTCAACCCTCCACACATCTGTAAGCCCTGTCTCTATCTGTACAATCATCTAACCTTATCCATCTCAATCTTTTCCCCCTCTGGTTATTCTACCCCCTCACACAACCAGTCTCTTTTGCCTCTTTTCTTTCTCCCTTGGCAGCTATTTCCTATACTTCTATGCAGTGCTCTTTTTCTTTTATTCGGTCTTGTTATCAATACCACTCCTTTCTTTTCTTTGCACTCCTCCCCATGGATCGCAGACATTGGGAACATGGCTCCTGTCTTTCTTTCATTCTTGATTCTCTCATTTTTTTTTTTGCTCACTCATTTTATATTGCTTCTTTCTTCTCTTTCTCGCTTGAATTGGGAACTAGCTGTTGCTCTATTATTTCGGCAATAAGTTCTTTTTTCCTTTTCATTTATAATTTTCTGAGATGGTGAGGTGAACACACACGCGCAAACCCACAGGCACACAAACACACACACATACACACACACACACACACACTCACTTTCAACTAATAAGCTCCACAGAGAGGCAGAGGGTCAGATCAGGTGCCACTTAGATGATATTGCCCTTAAGCCTCTCAATAGCAGAAAAACTGGCACACACACGGTCCATGAAAGCAGTATGATAATGATACACACAATATACAATTATAGTGAAATGCATAGTGTCCTATTAAAGCAGAAGACAGAAAATTCTCATGGAGAGAAAGTAGACTTTAATGATAATGCAGTTTAAATAAAACAATTATAACCTGAGAAATTATTATAATTAACGATAATAGCGTTGTGGAATATAAATTACAAGCTTTCATGTCTGAACGTTCTGGATGTTCACACTTCAGCCTGGATTTTAACTGATGGTGATGGAGTATCAGTCTAATCAAGCTTCTAATGTTAGTTAATCATTTATAAGTATACCATTTTACATGACACCCTGTATTATGGAAAGATATTTGTAACATACTGACTGGCTGAAATTGTGCAGAAATGGCAGAGCTTATGAGTTTAGAAATACTGAGAAATTAATTAAAATTCAATCCTGATCCATTTTACATTCCCACAATTCTTTGCAAAACATGTTTTCTCTGTCTTAATCGTGTGGTGGTTTAATAACATAACTAGATCATTTTAAAAAGCTAGAATAGATGCAACAATCTTAAATTGATTTATTATCAAAAAAAAGGGCAAATAAGTGGTGAGTCAACATGCTTTTTAGAGTTTTACACTGTATAAATAATTTAATTGAATATTTTCCCATATACATCATCATCATCATCATTATTCACAAATTAACAGTAGATTTACCACAGGTCACATATCGATCTGAGACTACGGTATTGTACTAAAGCTATCAGCGGTATTATCTATAATCGAAATAGTAACATATTTCAGAATATGACTGATATGCTTTTTAAGCTCTCAACAGTGCTGCAATTAAGGGGCAAGCAAGAAAAAACAATATGGAGCACAAAGTACTGGTAAAAAAGACTTATTGCTTGTTGTGACTAAATATAAGGATATTTACGGAAACAAATAGAGAAAAATAATTTTGAGACATGACAATACACAAATTTCACATCACTAATCTATTTCCCAGCATGCTCCATGGCCTACAAACATGACCTCTATGGAGTACACTTTCCAGAACACACAGGCAATTCCCTGTTCACAGTAATCATCATATTAATCACAAAAACACCTTTTCCAGAGCCACAGCACAAAAGGACTTTGTTTCACTCAGTTCATCACAAACAACACACTGATTTCACTTTGCCTGTTTTGACCTTGACCATATGCAGAAATTTTTAGGTGACATCTCAAAATGCAAAGTTTTATGTGTTCTTTGTATTTAGCCAGTCACGAGGGTTATCTGCGCTCAGGTAAAGCATTGACATGGGTCCAGATGGTCTGAGAACAAGGAGGTAAAGCCATCATCTCCTGTGAGCCCTTCTTTGGACTGCTCCAATGTGCATTCTATCATTACACCCAGGAGCAGAGAAACCAACCTTCACACAGCGAGCATGCTAACTACTCACTTGAGTTCTCGACCTTCACAGTGGAAAGTGGCTAGAACAACACCTTGCCCTCAAGGCTGTGTTTCATCGTGGACTGAAACCAGAGATTCTCGTATTTTTTAGCATGTCATAATGAGCAGCTCACCATTGACTCGGTCATGGACCTGCTGATCAGAGTCTACCACCTGCTATAACCGGCCATCTCTCCGCACAAAGAACACCTTGCCTTAGGCTTTCTCACACATATCTACGTATACACATGTCTCAAGACAACACAATCATCCTAGTCGTTATTAATTGTTTCTCCCAGCACCTCAGTCCGCAAAGTCCCTGCACCTCAATCCTCTGCCCAGTGTCCCCTCTGCTTTTCACCCACGTCATCTGCAAATTTACGATTCCCCAAGACACTGTCAAACAACTGGGGCTTGCAATTCAAGTCCAGGGTGTGGGCAACGTTTTTGGAGAAACTGAGGGTCACTTTTAGCCTTACTTCTGGCTTTCATTAAACAGCCAGAAGACCAGTCGATTCCTACAAGTTCTGTTCGACCCCCCTGGGCCTCCAGAGTAAGCCCTTTTTTGGGGGGTTCTATCCACTATCCACAAATACAAACCAAGCTTTTTTTTTATTATTGTTTAAATCAAGGTTTTGACCATGGTAGATTCACAGTTTCTTGCCTAGCCCACTTTGTGTTGTTTGCTAACCACCTGACCTGTGCCTGTTTTGACCTTGCCTAAAGTTTTGGATTTGTTGGTTTTGTGCTCATTTAAAGCTGCCTTACCTGCATTTGCATCTGCCTAAGTGTCTCTGTCCTGTACCCAATGTCATGTCCCAGTGTGTCAACCTACAAACAGTCAAATCATGCAGCTCCTCTTCATTTGATTTTCTGCCTCCAAAGCAACAGCAAAGGCAAACAACTCCTCATCTTTATGTAATAAGACTGGTAGCATTGTTATAGTTACAGTAAACACATCACGTGAGCACTCCAGTTAGTGTCAGGCCACTAATTTGTCATATATCAACCCAGATTTAAATGATTGTGATAAGAAATACAAACAGTTCCATAAAGACATCATTTGCTAAGGTAGGTGTTGAAGGAAATGAGTGGTCTGCACAGAGCCCTAACCTCCACCACACTAAACACATTTGGGATGAACCGGACAACTGAATGTGTTCACCAGACCTTCTTATATGACAGTAATGCCTGACCTCACTAATTTCTTTCTCTTGTTGCTGAATGCTCCAGAATAAATGAAAAAGCCTATCTAGGGTTAGTCCAATAACTTTTGGACAAATAGCAATTATCAAATATCTAAGCAATGCCCAATTAAAATAACTGATGATAGACTTAGCAATAACTGACACACACGAGAACAGATCTACAAGTGAACTGTAGGCATGCACACACACACACACACACACACACACACACACACACACACACACTTAAGGAATTTGGGGTATTGAGGGACAGTAAGACTTGGTGGTGCCTCATCTCTCTTTGTGACTCTGGAGCTGCTGAATGCCTGCTCTGTCTTACCATTGTTTGAGTGTGGCATATTGTCCCATACTAACTCCTAAAACCTGAACACATCAAACGCTGGGCATAGATAGACCACTGGCCATCACTCTACATCCTCTTTCTTCCCCTTCTGCCATCCTCCGCCAGGGTCATTCCCTACATACCTATGTTTCAGCACTTTCACTCCCTCTCTGTTTCATGGAACTGCATCACAGGGAACATTAAACATGGCAGACGAAACACAACTATCTTGCCTGAGAGAGTAGACAGAATGGTCAATTGCGCTGTAACTTTTGCATCAATGTTAAAATCCTAAATAAATAATCTTTGTTTCACAAATCACTGTTTTTTTAATTATCATTAGGCCAACTGGCCAGCTTTCAATACAGAAAGTTCCAGAAATATCTCTTTTCAATTTGAACAAATTGAAGCTATTTTAATATAGTACTGATTTCCAAGTGCTGCTCTACAATCTACCAAAAATGGCTTAACACAACAGCCATTGAAAATGTAGGGTTTATATATACCTTCAGAGAGAGTGCATAAAATTTCAAAAACATTTTTTGCACAATTTTTATATAGCCATTGGCCTAAAGGCAAGACACTTGTGAGCAAGATCATTTATAACTACACATATTAAAATAATTATTATCACATATGCTAATACCCTTTCAGAAATGTATGTTTAAATTCATTCATTCATTCATTCATTAATTCATTCATTCATTCATTTTCTTTCGCTTATCCGAACTAATCTCGGGTCACGGGGAACCTGTGCGTCATCGGGTGTCAAGGCAGGATACACCCTGGACAGAGTGCCAACCCATCGCAGGGCACACACACACTCATTCACTCACACACTACGGACAATTTTCCCAGAGATGCCAATCAACCTACCATGCATGTCTTTGGACCGGGGGAGGAAACCCCACCCGAAGGAAACCCCCAAGGAGGTGTGAGGCGAACGTGCTAACCACTAAGCCACCGTACCCCCGTATGTTTAAATTATTTATTTATTTATTTAGTTTTTAAGCAAATTATTTCCGTATTGTTTAATTAGGAAAATACAAATCAAATATTGTATGTAGTTTTGGTTAAAATCTTATTAAAGATTAATCAACAGAAATCTATAATGATTAAAAAATTTCTATGTAATATCCTAATCACAGACCATTCCGGTGATTTCATGAAGATTTCATGAATGCACAAAACTGTAAAACTAAGATTTTGGTTGTGTTTTTTTCCCCCCGTAGTAACGGTGAGAGTGCCAAAGCATATAAACCAGTATTCCAGGAACCCATATATAGGGATATGTTGTAATGACTAGGCAGATCTTAATGATTTTTTCTTCAGATAATCTAATAATTGCTGATGGATAAAAACAGTTAAGTAAAAATCTGTTTTGTTGTGGTATTATTTATAGTTACAGTTAAAGATGCTCAACATGACCAAAGTTCCTTTCTATTTCTAGTATCTTGCTATAAAGGAATACTCAGACATTTCCTTGAAGATCCAATTATAGTCCAATTATATCAAAGACACATGAGCATATAGCACATGAGTGAACAATCCTTTCTCAGAGCTGGAAAACTCATATTGCTTCATGAAATCAGGTTTTTAACAGTTTTACAAGGTTTACATGGATGTTGGAACGTTAGATCAACGTTTGTTTAGAAATGTTTTATAGAATGAAGTCTTCAAATAATCTATACACGAGTAAACAGGTTTTCTGTTCTTTACTCAATACAGAGAAATGTTGAAACTCTTTCTGTGGTAATCACCCTTATCCTATAAATGCAGTGGATAAAGATTAGGTGGAAAAATGTTAGACTATTTCTTTAAAGATGGCTGCAACTTTGAGGGCACATTTACCTGAACAATGAACCTGGAATGTAATGGCATTTTCTTTGGTCTTTGCCAATGAGCAATTGAAGCAACTAGTCACTTCTTTCATCTATTTCATGGCTCTCTCAAATTACATAGCAGAGCCTGAGAGGGAACATGGCAGCATATATTTAAAAATGAGCCTTACATCATACATCCCTGCAGCTATCATAAATACTAAAATATGAATCATCCATCAGTCATATTTCTCTTGCAAAGGATAAAACAAAATGACCTTTTTTGTCTTTTACACCTTGATAAACTGCATTACACAGGTATTATTGGCTCAGAAGCCTATTCTCTGCAAACTGATATGGCTGCTCCATGCTCTTTACAGAGCCCCACAGAGCAACAAACTGCAGAACAGTACAAGAGAAGACTGCAGTGTTCTCACGCCCTCAGGACCAAGCCAGGCATGAGCACACACAGCAGTAAGCTCCAGAACATACACACATCCTCTCAGCTCAAAGGTTTGTCCCAGTCAGGATCTGACCTACTCAGTGGAAAACACAGGCTTAAGTCTGAAGACCTGAACCCAGGCTGGATGGGCTGGTGGCAAAAATAAAGCCAGGTTTCTTAGAAAGTATGTGTTCTCCAGGGGTGCGTGTATGGTCAGTTCATTCTCACAACACAGCAGATCCCTATGGAGACTCGTGACAACATTTAATTCAGTCACACAGACAATGCAGCCAGACTGCACAAGATGTATTCCTCATATTTCCTTTAATGCTTTCAGTTTTTCATTCTGGGATAAAATGTCTGGATGGTATAAAAAGGTCAGGATTTCAAAATTAATTTTCAAAATTCAGGCAACAGAGTGGCTGGAGGTTTCCGACATTTTTTACCCCGACAGATTGTTTATCTGATGGAACAATATTACACTAAATCGTTCTGCTTAAATAGAAAGTCACAGCAATAGCTCTAATAATATCACACCCTGCAATAAAAGGCTTAGTTTAATATTCTCTACTTACTATTTCCCTTCCATAGCAAAGGTATCTGTCATGCTTTTGCCCCACCACTGTCTTATATTTAGGTGACATATATATATGGTATACATTGTCAGGATCTCAAGAATCAAGGTCACCCTATATTTTAAATCCAACCCTTATATTTGTCTGTCCATTGTAACAAAATTCCAAAAAATAAAAAATAAAAATCAATTAATTCAATTCAAATGATCTCTAATTAAATCCCTTGCACAGAATTTGTTTATGAATGACCGTCTTTAAACTGTTTAGAGCAAAATTAAATCATAGCACAGAACAGGCAACACCGCCCACACGAGCAACAAGTGCAACAAAGAAAGCAATGAACAACAGGTGGCTCTGAAAAACAGCTCTCATGCGCAATGTTTCCATATGCGCACTAAAAAGAATACGGTGGAAAATATGATACGCAAAAGGTTGCACCGTCAGCACTTTGTCCAGAGACCAGCACGAGTAGATAAAGTCCAGCCTGGGTTAAGAAGCAGCCGAAAATAGCGCGTAAAGCAGCGGGCTTAGTGCTTACCAGAGCCTGGAAAGCGAGCGCAAAAAGGAAAAGAGCGGTTCTCCGGTGTCCCCGATCCATCAAACCGTCTCTGTCTCTGGTCATCTTCAGTCCTAGCGATCCAGTTACGCTGTGTTGACTCTAAAAAACGGGGTCATGACGCTGAACTTGGTTTAACATTAAAGAAACACAGTTATACAGCAGCAGTGTGCAGTGCAGGTAGGATGAGTGGTCCACCTGGACGCGTCTCGGTCACCGATTTCTTCACACACACACACACACACTCAGTCGCTCACACTCCCACACATTCCTCCTCCTCTTTGACCTCCTCCCTCCTTGCCTCTTTCCACCTGCTGCCGTTAAGAAGCTTTGGATGCCGGCTGACTGACTTCAGCTCTCATCCTCTTTAGTCTCCCGCTGAATTGTTCAGTTCAGCGCCGAGGCGCAGTGGAGCGCGTTATGAAGGGCGGGAGCGCGTGTGACAGAAAGAGAGAGTAGTGTGGAAACTAGCAAGGAAGAAGCCTGTGCGTACCGAGGTTGCCAGATTTGGGTCGAGTTTCCAACTCAACGTTAGAGGGAAAGCATAAATTAGTGGTTTAAATGATTGTAAATCCCATTTGTCAGGAAGTCGGAGGTGTGATCAGTGTCTTTAGTGAAATTCTCGTTTGGAGATGGACAAAAAAGAAATGGTCCAAACGCTGAAAAAGTACTTAACCTCGCCAACGTGCCCTCAAAGCCTTGATTGGTTTTCCATACTAGCAGCTCTGACAATAGATTTTGGCTGTTAATACGCTTAATTAACGCGTTCATCTAATACCGTATCGTTTCTATGGTAACAACTCAGTCACAGGGATCTAAGTCTAAGCCTAATAATAAAAAGACAATATTGAACAATGAAAAATATAGATTCGTTGACATGGTGGAGTTTTTCAATGAACTGTTTATTCAGCATTTCGGGATGTAATGTAATGTAATAACTTCTTGTTTTTATCTGCCATAATGTAAGTATAAAATTTAACAGGGACTAATTTGTGTCTATAACATTAAAGGTGATTATGAACAGTTAAAAAGCACAATTCCTTATTCTTCCATCCATCCATCCATCCATCCATCCATCCATCCATCCATCCATCCATCCATAAATCCATCCATAAATCCATCCATTCATCCAAAATGTCACTGTCAACCCGGAGCCTAACCCAGGGGACACCATGGACAGGGTGCCGACTTATCAGGCGCAATCACACACATGTACACACAGTATATGCAATTTAGACATGCCAATCAGCCTGAAACACCTGCCTTTAGACTTGGGGACAAAACTAGAATAGCTGGAGATAACCTGTGAAGCACAGAGCAATCTCTGTGCAAACAAGGCAGTAGCAGGAATCAGGAATTATTGCAAACACTCTTTTGTGCAGTGGATAGTGTTTATAACATTGTTAGTGTGACAGATTTAGTGTCACTTAGATGTTTTGGTACATTAAAATCCACTTTAAACACATTAAGTGTTTTAAAATGTGCTTCTGCATTTTACCTCCCAGCTTCCAAGGAAATATTACTCAAAACGGTCCAATCTGGCAACACTGTGTCCCCCAAATTATTTAAAATTTCTCTTGGTTACTTCAAGGAATGGCTGTACATTTGGCTTATTTTTTCCCAGACCACTTTCCTTTTAACAATTACAATAAAGAAATGAATCATATCCTTCTGAATGTTTGAGATGGTTTTCCCCCATGTAGTCACAGGATTACCATTGTGTCAATGTGACATGGGCTATATTAAAACCACCCCAGTGAGAGCAGATTTGTTCACTTTTTTGTACATGTATTACTAAACTACACAATACTTTAGACTACAGTTTATTTTCATGATGCACATGAAGTACATTATTAAGATTTGCTGACAGAGTATTACGAACATCGTGAAGGAAGCCACATAATAAAGTGAATGGAGCTTTATTTGATGCCTACAAAAAAAAAAAACACCTCTTAAAAAAACTTCTTGGAAATGGAGGGGAAATGAAACAGCTATGAGCTATTTGAACCAGCAGTTGGTCAGTATTGCAAAAGCTTTAACAATACAAATTTAACAAAATACATTTAACAATATCTCCAAGAAGTATTGAGACAATGTTCCATATCAACAATATTGCCATATTAGCATATTGTTCAGCTCTAATAACCAATGTAACCCCTTCTTCTCTCTCTCTCTCACTCACACACACACACACACACACCAAGGACATTGATTTTTGTTGTACCTGTGATGTTGACTATACACTGGATTGTCCTTTCATCTACAAAATTAGCAGCACAGTTTTCAATCTGTAATAATCTTCCTTTTAAACTTGCTTTAATCTTCTGTGCAGCTTTTAAATTCCCAATATGAAGACATAGGCACATTTATAGTTTCTCCCCAGGATGTGCAGCAGATAGCATGTTCATTCCTGTACCAGCAGGGAATCGTTAGTCAATAAGTATGACTGTATTAAGTCACTTACTCAGCACTAGACAAGCACTCACCAGCATACATCAACTTGAAGCATCTTGGACCGCATGCTGGTCTGAGCAGTGCTTTTTTTTTCAGCATGGTCACAAGACACTGAAATAAACTGACAGCCTGGCTCTTCAGGCTGCAATTATGTGGAAGCCGGTCAAAAAAAAAAAGGATACGGATGGTTACGTGTACATTCCGCTAATTGATGACTGAGTAATTCTGGAGAAGTGCACATTTTTTTGAGAAACAGAAATCCTTTGCCAGCTGAAGTGCTTGCTAAACTCATTCATTTAGACACACGTAATCACAGAGGGACAATACACATACTGGTTTGTTTTTGGGAGGTGGAAGGAAACCATGTAACTGGGAGGAAACCCATAGGGAGAATAAACACATACAGTAACCCAAGCTCAGGAACCTTGGCATTGTGAGGTGTACCATCTGTACCCTCACAATTGGTACACCATTGTACCATCTGCTTCTAAAACTGTGTCAAATGAATTTATATTTCTACTTAATTTACTTGAATGTAAAATGCATTGAGTGGCTCTATACTTTTCTTCTCTATTTGGGTTTTCCAGCCTTGTATCTATCACAGCAGCAACTGACTGTGTTAATACTGATGTTAATGCAAACTCTTTGAAATAGTGTAAATATATCTATTGGCATTCATCTGAAAAATCTCTCTCAATGTGTTTTGTGTCCTTTATTAACTTGCTGAAGCAGGCTACAAAGCACATGTACTGTCTGACTGAAATTTCATACAGAAGAGTGTAATGCGATAAATGGCACTTACGCCACAGTATTATCAAATTCTCAAATTTGACTGATTAGGTGGAGTGGATTCATTTTCTGTAAAAGCAGCTGACAATAAATGCTGACCGCAAGGAAAATCACAGGTTTAGATTCTTGTTCTTATACATTACCATTTGTACAGCAACAGTTCATTCACAGAGACAATTAAAATAATCTGGGGTTAATAATAAACAGATTAAACATGTGTTGTTGTTTAACAAAGAAAAAAACTTATAATCTTTATTATGGTGAAGCTTTCTCTAAGGAGATGTTTAGTTAATGTTTATGGAAGGAGTTTCAGGTGTCAGCGTTGAATCAGCGGACTTGATATATTCCGTTTTTTTTTTGTTTTTTTTTTTGATAATATAAGTCTGTTATTGAAAATGAACAACTTGCTACTGGTAACAGTAACTCTCCTTCACGCTGTTGATCATTTTTCCTATAACAGCCCATCCTGTTGTCATGTTTCATTCCATACTTCAAGCACTCTTCCAAAAAAAAAAAAAAATAAATAAATAAAAAAAAACAAAAAAACCCACACCCCCACCTTTTAATTCATTGTGGTCAGTCAATTCAAAAAAAACATTTCTTGCACTAAGCACATCCTGTCTGTGGTTTATAACATTTAGCCACATAATGCCTGCTGAACAATGCCACTACTTTCTGTTGTAAATAAAACAATTTTATTGAGATCAAATTTCTCATTCGCCGCCCCTTCTTCCTCTCATTGGAACGAACTCATAGCTGGTGTTTTCAGCCCTGGCAACCAGGCCGTTTCCCAAAGCAGAAACAGAGGACGCTTCAGCACTTTGGCCCTCATTAGCATCTAGTGACCCTGACCTCGGGGCCATGGACTGAATATCAATCACATCATCTTCCCACTTACAGCACTGAAGAGGCGGCTCTTTGATTTAATAGCTGACCCGCGCGTCACAGGAAAGACAGGGATTTCATTTTCAGTTCCATAGTAGGCATCTAAGATGCTACTAAGCCATTATTTCACCCTATACAATGCAGTTTTATATAGAATATTAAGTGGCATGTTGAGATTTAGGCATTTCAAGTTCTTAATGATTGGCGCCATCTGCTGGGCATAGAATTATAAAGCAGTATATACACAACAATATAAACTTCTATACAATGAATTGTATTCGTTATTATTCCTGCTTATTTTATCAGTGTTCTGTAAAACATGTTAAAAGCTTTGATGCAAGAAGAGAAACTGTTCTTAAAAGCAACAAAATGTGAGTGAATATGTTTTTCTGGGGTGAAAAAAAAAACGCACTTAGGATTAGACCGTAGTCGTATTTTCTTGACCATGGTTTAAGGGTCTAAGGCTGATCAGTTCTTCAGGACTTCCTGGGCCTGCAATGCAACCACTGATCTTTACTGTATGAAGCTTTTGATAAATGAACCAGACTTATTCCATGTATGAAAAGGGCACAAAATGAGCCGTGAACCAGCGAATCAAAGAGGGCAGTGTTGGTGGAGAAGGGTCACGAGGCTCGTTGCCAACAACATGGAAAAGACGTGTACGTATTGTGTGTTGGGCCAGAGATTAAGGTCGGAATTTTCTCAAGGCAAAAACAGAAGTGTGAGAGAATTGTTTGCGCATGTCTTTAGACTGACTGTGTCTACAATAATGTACGATGAGCTCGTTTTAAGGCTTAAATGAAATCTAAACTCTAAAGTACCTCTCATACAACGCTGCCTGAGGACATAGGACTATTTCTTTTTTAAGAAGACCAAGACCAAAGGAGTTCTTGCTGTAGGGAGGTTCCACTCCAAGGCTAGCAGCTTCAGAGTAGCTAGCACACGACCCTGCATTGCTTGCAGACAGTCTGGTACACCCTTTTTTGCTGGCCAGCACTTCAAAAAAAAAAAAAAAAAAGCAGACAAGGACACAAACAAGCAACAAGGACTGGTACTCGCTGTTATAACCTCAAAGACATGGACAGGGCTCAGTTCTCTGTGAAGTGGAGATTTCAGCACAAACTAACGCAATAAGCCATGTCAATTCTAAACAAATTAAAAAAATATGCTATACAAATTGCCCTGAAACATCCAGTAAGTGACAAGGTTAGAGGGAGAAGGATGTGGTTAGTCTAGACAGTGCAAGGGTGCAGGGATAATGATCTTATCCTTGTGTGGCCTTTTTCACAGCACTGATCTAGCCCAATCTGATTTGTTTCAAACAAATTTCACTAAACTTTAGCAACAAACAGGAAGATACATTACGTCTGAAAACAATGGGGGATTTAAACCAAAAGGATCTTATTATACTGTCAAATCTGTTTTCATGTTAGGGTCATATATTCTAAAAATAGCAAACAGAACAGCCATTAAAGCAGAGCATGTATTATAAATGCCATGTGTTCAGATGGTTTGGTTTTTCATCAGCAAAATTTTTCCAGAGACAGTCTGAAGATTTATGAGAAACTCCCGTCCTGTGGGAAGGACGAAGAAAGAGCAGTGTATAGGTCTTAACATTGAACTAGCAAGCTGACAGAGCTAAGTCTACACATGTGCATGAGTCCCACCACTGTCTGCTTTTACATAACCCACCCAAACATGCTTGCAAAACAATATCAAGCTTTGTGGCCCTTGTCTTTTATTTTTAGGACAATCATTTCCATGGATACTTCCATCACTATGATTTAAAATTAAAATCCATAAATTGTAAGCATCCTTTGGTAAAATTGGGTATTGACAAAAAATTTACGTGATTCATTTTATTCATCTCACTCAACAATTATAAGAGAAATCTAACCTTAAATCAGAGTACACTTATTCTAAGGAAATTGTGCTTTTTTCTCCTTTTTTAGATTTTCCGTGTCTCATTTAGCAGACAACCTCATCCAGAGTGACTTACAATTTTATTTATACAACTGAGCAATTGAGGGTTAAGGACCTTGCTCAGGGGCCCAGCAGTAGCAGCTTGGTGGACCTGGGAATCGAACTCATGACCTCCCGCTAAGTAGTCCAACACCTTAAACACTAAGCTAACATCATTTACGACAGCTATCAACTAACATGCATCATCTAGTACTTCCTAGAATCAAGAAAGCCCTTTCATAAGCTCAGAGATGCCCTAATAAAGTTGCACTGCTGTTTTGCTCTCTTGGCTCCCAGCAATGGATGACAATTTTCTGGCTTTAAAATAAATGTTTAGCATAACCTTGCAGATTATTGTTTAGACATTTCTTCATGCAGTACTCCGTAGTTCCTTAAGGTTCTTCCACAGATTAAAGAACCTAAGGCGGCTCCTCAATACCGAATCTTCTACAGTAGGTTCCTTGCGCCTCTATGTTGGACTCTCCAATAGCTTTAGCACATCCCAGATGCTTTCAGTAGGGTTTACATGGGATGGACATGTCAACGCTTGGATTAGGTCTTTCCAATCTTATCCTTCTTATCCAAAAGGGATGGTGTGGATGCAGGTTTTCATTCTACTCAAGCAGGAGCCACACCTGTTTCTACCTGTTAGATCAGTTGATCACGGTTTTTGATAGACTCTGCTGTCACTTCTGCACCCACACCAGTGCTTTACGGATATGTTTGGGAAATCCCTGATTTGGATCACTGTCAAAGGCAGCAGATCTCAGCAGAACTCAAACAGCTCCACAAAAAACAGCTCCACATCACATAACTAAATGTCTTTACACACTCACAAAAATAAAGATTCTCCAATGGTTCTTTGTCATGGTGAATGGTTCTACGAAGAAACTTAACACCCGTGGTAACCACCAGATTGTTCACTTTTCTGAGTTTCCAACCTCCTTACTGTGCATGGAGACCAAAAACACTTGTGCACCCTTTCCAGGAAGCTTCACTACAGCTTCAGTTGTTTTAAACTTTTGCCATAATAATGCATAAGCATGTGTAGCAAACATATAGCCCTGAATTATGATATTGAATAATTCAATACATTTGTTTCATTTCAATTGTGTATTCTGTACATCTTCCCTAAATAGTTGAAGCAATAAGGAATTCCAGTAAAACAGGAAGTCACGAGTGGTCAGACAGAGGTGACAACTCGAGTTGAACTAACTAAAAAAGCAATTAAAAAGGTTCGATTTTCAGCGTGATATTTTCATAACCTTCTACCCATCTGTACAAAGTGTGCTCTTGTACCAGACTCTAGCTCTGACTGTACAGAACAACTTTTTCCCCACTCAGTATTATGAGAGTGACTCACATCTGCCAGATCCTTAACATTAATGTCAACAATATAGACCCAAAAAAGTACAGCCCTTTGTTGAGGAGCTCAGTGTTTCCAGAGATTTTTGTTTCTTCCCCTTTTTCCAGAGAATGTGTTTTCCTCCCTCTGTGACTGACTGGTCCACAATTTCCACACTGGAATCTATGCTTTTGTAAAAAAAAAAAAAACACAAACATTAAAGGCCTAGCACAGAAACCACAGAGTTATGTCTGTAGGTGTTACACCAACCAAAATAAGCCAAGCATTTCATGATTTATTTGGAATGAAAAATAAAATCACTTTTTTTTTAAATTATGATGCCTTTATTTAAGCAGGAAAGCTCCAGGTACAATGTCTGGGTGACCAGACCCTGGGTGCAATGCTTTTCAACACTAAAGTATTAAAAAAAACAACTACTTACAATCTCCAGGTTCATCCTCTTCAGGAGGGATTTTAAAAAGGGATTAAAAAAAAACAACAAAAAACAAAAAAAAACACCCAAACAAAAACCTCTGACCATATCATTGAAAAAATAGCATGGGCATCTTTTTTCACGATACACACTCATAACTAATGAGTGTCCATCATACATTACCAGATTTAGCTCCTGATCACAGATCCCTGATGTCCTGCCTTCCCCTCATAGATAACTGTTCAAAGAGGTGTAGAGTGCAGAACACACTTGTATACATCTTGCTGTGGAATTAGATACATCATGTACGAGGTTGGTTGGTTATTTCTTGGCAAATGAGATCTTCATTGCGTTGGTCTGTGTGATCTTGAAGCCCTGTAATGCTTCCCTGGCTGCACCGGCCTGCACTTCGTTATCGAACTCCACAAAGGCGATGTCGTGACGACCAGGAACCAGGCGTACCTCCTTGAACCCTGGGAACCTGAGGAGAGAAAAGAGGTCCTTAATTCAAAACAAATAAAACAAACATTCATTCTGTACAAGATAACTCTATAAAAGAATGTTTCAATTTGTGATTGTAAATGTTTTCCTGAGCTCATCTTACAAAATAAATCTTAATGTTTCCCCTGATAAAAGGTATTGCATCATATTAAAAATAGGGCATTTCCTTTATTAAATAGATCAAATGAGTCAGGTGTTAGTATTATACTAACATAGGAAAGAGTGCATTAATAGAGACCTGCATTTATAGAGAAGTTAGCAGCTTCTGACCAATCAGATTTGAGAACACAACAGCACTGTTGCAGAAGAGCATTAATATCTATGAAGAGTCACGGCAACACGGATGTGAAAAATACATAACAGAGGTTTGCTTACTGATTAAACAGCATGGACAGCATGAGCTCGTTGGTCTCTTCTGGCAGGTTGGTGAGGAACAGGATGTGATTAGGTGGGTTCTCAGAGATCTGTGGGTTCAAAACAAACCATAAGTCTAGTGCAAATGTGGTGAGGTAGCATTAAAAATAAATATTAATTCATACCTGCTGAGGCATCTGTCCTGGCATTTGTCCAGGCATCATCTGACCTGGAGGCATGGCACCTGGTGGCATCTGTCCAGGGCCCATACCTGGGGGTGGCATCATACCAGGAGGTGGCATGTAGGGAGGCTGACCTGGCATTGGCATCATACGAGGAGCCTGATTCATAGGTGGCATTCCCTTTAAAAAAAAAAATACAGATTTATATGATTAACAGTTCAAACGGGCTGCATTAAACTTAGATTTGTTGACTGATGAAACCCTGACTGAATATAAATATCTTTAGAGCAGTTTACTGCAAGAAACAACTCTCTTATACAGATTAAACCAAAACACACTGTTGTAGTTAAACTCACAGACATAGCAGCAGGAACTCCAGCCATGTTAGCAGCACCAGCCTTCTTTGATCCTCCTGATTCGGTAGGTTTAGGCTTCTTCTTCTCCTTCTTGCGATCCCGCTCCACGTACGTGCCCTTCATCTTGGCAATAATGTCCGAGTCTTGTTTGGCATACTGGATGCGCTGAATGGAGAAAACACCTGGTTACACAACAGAGCTTGGACATCTTATGAAAGATAAGTCAAGAAAGTTATGAGACCTGAACGCTCTCTGGATAATGTTAGGTAGCTAGGTCCTTGCAGCTATAGTTCATTTTAAAATTCAGAAACAGGGAGGCCTGTAAACACTTTCAACTTCATATGGACAACAACAACAATACTGGTTCCCCAACAGGCAATATTTTCACAACCTTAAATACTAGTGAAAATTTAAAAATCAGTCAAACACACTATACCACTGAAGTTTTTTGCTACTTTTTCTTATAACTTCAGAGTTTTCTCCAACTTTTTGGAGAATATAAAATAATTATAAATAAATAAAACCACAAAACATGCCTGACTTACCCCCAGATGCTTGTCAAACAACAGTTAATAAATACATGAGGCAATAAGTGTCTCATGGCTTTTTTTTTTTTTAAATAAAAAGAATCTCTTACATCCTTCTTTCTATCAGCTTACAAGACAAAAGCTCTTGAATTCTCATGGATAAAGTGTAAATTACAATAATACAGATACATGTGACATCCTGTGTTCTTTCCCCTAGATTTTCCCCTCAGTCATGCTCAATGTTGCCTACTGTGCTCAGTCCCACTATGCAGTGACAGGAGATATTATTTCCCAGTGGTTATGTGCCACAGTATCAGGTCCTATTGGTCCAACAGTTAGACATGACTAGACATACATAGAAAGCAAGACTGTAATGAAGAAGCAGAAGCATACCATGGGTTTGTCATAAAAAGGAAAGCCCTGCATGGATCTCAGAGCATTTGAGGCACTGTTGACCTCTTTGAAGATTACAAAGGCCTGACCCCTCATTTTGAGCGTCCGGGAAACAAGAATATCCAAGATCTGGCCAAACTGTGAGAAAATAGCGTACAGTGACTTCTTCAGTTCTGAGGAGAAGTAACAAGATCGACACAAATTAGAAGGTGAACAATTTATGATTTCCATGTGTGATTTCAGCAGTCTATTACTCGCCATACTGTGAAACCAATAAAATATTGACAGACATGCAGAATTGACTATTTTATAAACTTTCTTCCATCATTGTCATACCATCTTTTTTTATTTTTTCATTCAGGTTGTTGATGTAAATGGTGTGGTTTAGACGCAGGTCCTGGGTAGACATGACTCTGGGGAAAGAAACAATAGATTAGAGAGTTCTGTTGTACCCGATAACTTACATTAATATCATTATTAATAATACTTTATTTATAAAGAACTTTAAAACAGCCAAAGCAGAACACATTATTAAACATACAGTGCTAGCATGCTAAATAAGACAGACTGGTCGTAGGTAGTTATAGAAATAAAAAGATGCTGCAGATAATAAAGGAATTAAAATAATATAAAATTTTGGACAAAGGGACACGACAACTGCTCACTTTGTCTGGCTAGCTAAACAAGCTAAAACCTAGCTAGCACCAAGCTAAACACTGCACACGCAATTATGTTTGAACATACAGTATTAACATCAATTTTGTGTGATGTCTTGTATTGTCTTGTTTGCCTTGTTCTGCACTGTCTTGTTTGTCTTGTTTTGTCTTTCTGTCTTGTCCTGCACTGTTTACACCAGGTTGCACAGATGCACTTTATGTATCTAGGACTGACTTACTAAGTCCTTATAGCTCTGTCTTTGTTTTATGTAGCACCCTGAGCCTGGAGAAACCTTGTCTCTTTTCACGGTGCTAAACAAGCTAAAAGCTAGCTAAAAGCAAGCTAAAAGCCAGCTAAAAGCAAGCTAAAAGCCAGCTAAAAGCTAGCAAAGCCAGCTAAAAGCAAGCTAAAAGCCAGCTAAAAGCTAGCAAAGCCAGCTAAAAGCTAGCAAAGCCAGCTAAAAGCTAGCAAAGCCAGCTAAAAGCTAGCAAAGCAAGCTAAAAGCTAGCAAAGCAAGCTAAAAGCTAGCAAAGCAAGCTAAAAGCTAGCAAAGCAAGCTAAAAGCTAGCTAAGTAAGCTAAAAGCTAGCTAAGTAAGCTAAAAGCTAGCTAAGCAAGCTAAAAGCTAGCTAAGCAAGCTAACTAAGCAAGCTAAAAGCTAAACGCTAGCTAAAAAAGTTAAACAAGCTAAATGTTAAACAAGCTAAAAGCATTAGGCATAACTCTTTTCTCTAAGGCTGAATCCTAAATGTTTCCTTTAATCACTAAGTATTATATAAAGTCACAGCACTTCACACACACTGTAGTGAAAAGCTCCATTTTGGATTCCACCAGATTTTGCGCCCTTAAAGTAAATAAAAATTCGTTAACACATCAATGCTTTTACACCACGTTCATAAACACACAGCTTAAAAACCACCTATTACACAACGTGTATTACATCAATTATAAACCGATAAACTTACAGCAGGTAGAAAATAACCGGTTACGAAGGCAAACCGAAGCAGGAACACGCGCGTTACCGTTACCGGAAGTTCCGCATTTTCCGCGACCGGACCTTTATCCCTATACGCCTCACCGATTGGTGGACTCTTTCACGCCCCGTGTTCACGCGATTATTTTCATTGGATACGCCACAGCAGGCGCTCGAATCTTTTTGATCTGATTGGCCAGCATGTGTCTAGAGCGTACCATTTTATTACGCTCGGGTAGAAAATCGTTGTCATATTATTGTGAAGGAAAAGATTCAAAAGATTTTACATAATGTATTCGTTTTTTTTTAATAAAACGTGGTTATTCAGAAAAAAGAAAACATTTCGATAGTTATGTGGCGCAATAACATTTGTTTTTACCTTATTAGGAATTCGTGTCTATATTTTGCATTGTTCGGGCCGAATCCTAAATAGGTATCTTTTTATAATATAGTGCACTAAGTAGGGTGTTGACTACTTTCTGTGTAGGGCGCTTATACACGGTGTTGGAATTGGATTGAGATTCAGACCCGGTCATTACAGGGATCCTTGTTTGGAGCCGTTTTTCATGGACTTAAACTGTACTAATGGAGGTTAGTACAGAGTTTACAATTAATATAAGTGAGTGATATGATTAGTTATCATTATAATCATTTATTTATGAATGCATAATATATATGAATGCATAAATACACTTACTTTCTTGACTGTTTTCTGGCCCAGCATGATAAGCAGGAGCTGATGTCTGTAGCACCATCTCACTTTACACCTCCACTTGCTCCACCACCACCTCCACCTGCTCCACCACCACCTCCACCTGCTCCACCACCACCTCCACATGCTCCTTCACTGCAGAGCAAGAAGAAGCTCTACCAGGCCATAGCAGAGGGAAGGACTGCTGTTGAAGGAGACTTTGAGGAAGCCTGTTTGCTCTTCACACAAAGAGAGAGCAGGTACATTTACATTTCTGGCATTTAACAGACACTTTTTTTTAATACAGAGTGACTTACAATTTATACAACTGAGGGTTAAGGGCCTTGTTCAGGGGCCCAGCAGTGGCAGCTTGGTGGACTTGGGATGCTCAGTAATCCATCACAGTAATCAAGAACTTATGGTTTCATTTTATTTGTCCACACAGTGCAGAAAAGTTCTTTTTGTTTCCTATGATCACTTTCTTTATGAACAGTTTACTTTATCCAGTTTCAGGAAGGACTTGCAGTGGGTGCTGTTTAACAAATATGTGCCTTCATTGATCCAAGATGGTCCCAAGTGAGTCTTTTATCATTTCTGTCTCAAACCACACATTATGCATTAATACTATATACTCGTGTGTTTTTGTAGCAGGAAAATCCATCCAGTGAGTAACTTTAGTGTTCAGTTAAATATAATGCAATGTGGTGGTATAAATAAACATAGGGTTAGGTTGTAGAAACAGCAGCACAGAACACAATGTTGCCACACAGGATTTCCGTTTTCTCTGGGAACTGTGGATACTTTCCTGTGTATTCTAACTACTCAACACCTACAAGTGCTATTGTACTAGACTAAAATGAAAAATATGGTGTTGTACCTCATGTAGGTACATGAATTGAATCAAAGTATGTATGAAAAATGTTTTTTATCTCTCTCTCTGAGGTAGAATATATCTTCTATATATATATATATATATATATATATATATATATATATATATATATATATATATATATATAGTAGATATTATATATCTACATATATAGTAGTTATATATGTGTATGTATATATAATATATGTATATATGTAAATAATATATATATATATATATATATATTCTCTTTCTCTCTCTCTCTCTCTCTCTCTCTCTCTCTCTCTCTCTCTGTCTCAATGAGGTAGAATATATCTACTGTATTCTAAAGTAAAAAAAAATCCATTTACTAATGTAAGTTTGTGCCTACAAAGTATATCAATTTCCACACAACAGCACCACAGTTTGTGTCATATTTTTTACTTGCATTACAGTCACAAAATGGGTTCCTCTTTATGACTGTATAATGAAACCACAGTTGTTTTATTTTTTAACTGTGTTGCTTTTTACTGGTCTGATTTTAGATGTGGATTAGTGGCTTTATGGATGGCATCCCATCTGCTGAATCCTGCCATGACCATTTCCATTGAAAACATCATGCAAAAGGCAGTGAACAAAAGATACACTTCTCAAGGAGAGATGTTTTCAGGTACTTGCTATCGGCGCAGAATCCAGTACAAAAGTGTTTTTCTGTGCTTGAATGCAAAGTTGAACTCCTATGATGCTTATGAGAAACATCCACACTGTTCCCACTGCAGTCAGTTTATTCTCATAGGTGTAACTTGGCTGTCAAATGTGCTGTAGAAAAAAACATAATAGAAGAAAGTAATTACGTTTGAAACACAAAGCTATGGACACATATTCACTCGCATGATCAATGGGAAAACGTGTGAAAAGCATTTTTGAATGATGACAGACTTCTTATGACAGGCTTCCATTTTAACCATAAAACCACATCAGCTTTTAAACACTTTGTGTTCTTATGGAGTGATAGATTATCATGGAAAGTGGATTTATTGATGATGAATAAATTAGTAAAAAAAATAAATAAATAAATGGCTGCCATCAGCCAATCAGATTTCAGCAAGCGTTTGACAGTGTTTACTTTGAGTAAAATTGCTTCAGATATGTACTGTATTAGCTCACAATGGCCACTGGGGGGCTCCATATGTGTTTGTGCACACACAAACAAGTCTGTGCTGGATAATCCTTCATAATTCATTGGAGTATTTAGCTCCGCCCACCTACACTGATGAATTTGTAATAAAATGTGAAACCTACAGTCCTAATTGTGGTCTCTAACTACTCAAGCAGAGTCTGAATCTCATTAAAGATCCTAATGACCTCTTGATATCAGTAAACAGTATACAGGCGAGTGCAGACTATGTGGATTGCAGCTTGCAGCGATATAAAAAATGTTTCTAAATAAATTAGAGTATGGAAAGAGTTAGTTTTTTTTTCAACTGACTACACATTTAAAAGTGGTAAAGATATACTGTCTGGATCCTCAGCATCAAGGACAACAACCTGTGTATTAGAAATAAAGATCTACACTTGAACAACTGTCGTGTCAGTAATAAGGATAGAAACAACAACAAAAAAAATCCCTGTTTATCATAAGTATTATTGATCTTACTTTTTTGCAGCTAGGGATATGGCTCTGCTGGCAGAAGAAGTATATGGCATCAGAGTTCAGAGGCTATCTGGAGGCATGACTGGAGACCATGCTGCACTAATCCTCAAACATCTCACAGACGGCCAGCCGATCTTAATACCGTATCCTGACCTGCGTATGCAAATTTTTTCCCCACCTACTTAATTAATTTAGCAAAGACATGATTAGTGGCCGATGTTTACTTTTTATCTTTTACGTGATGCTAGATAAGCCTGACTTAACTACTTTGCCACAGATACGACGAGGACTTTAACCATGAGCCGTGTCTACGCAGTGGCCATAAAGCTCACTGGGCAGTGGCTTCAGGTGAGAGACAGGAATAAATAAAATGTGAAAGATAAAACTAGAATATTTATAAAATAGAAACACCATCTGTACCGGCCCTGCTTGCATTCATAACTCACATATGTTTGTCCCAAGATGTTCAATATTGTGTTTGGTGACAGGTTGAGCTCGCTGTGTTTATTATCTTTCAGCCTTTTCCACTTAAAGGTCGATGGATTAATAGATAACTCATTTACTTTGCGCGTGTAGAAACATTCGCAAACACATGCAAGCTGAATCAATAAGAGACTCGGTGCAATATCGAGTCTTTGACACGCACTGCCTTTTTTTGCGTGTATGTCAAAGTGAAGCGTTGTAACTGGATACAGAAGATAAGAATCGAACTTTATTGACATTATACGTAAGCACAATGGAATTTTTAGACAGAATGAAGGTTGAAAATAAGATTATAAAAAAGTAGAATAAGAATAAAAAAGAAATAAAGAGTATTAAGAAGTAATGATGAGTAATGTGCACTTGTGCATTCACACATTGCAGCCTTGTGTGTGTGTGTTCACAGTTCTGAGGATTATGAAGGACGGGGACATGAGGGTATTTGTTTACCTGGGCAGAGATGGAGGGTGGAGAGTGTGCTGGGCAGGAGGAAGTGGTGTGATGGAGGCCACAGCTTTAGGATAGATACTGTTCTACATTCTATTGGTGCTTATTGAACTGAAATCTTTTCCAGATAGAAGCGGTTTGAACAATGAATTACATGGAGGAGTCTTCATTCATGCTAATTCTTCTGGCCTTCTTCCTCAATATATATTTTTGAGTATATATGGAGTCTAGCTTAGGTAGTTCTAGCCCAATGATACGCTGAGATAGGATGATTTCACCACCCGCTGCAGGTTCTTGTGTACCACAACTGTGTAGCTGACAAACCATACAGTATTAGGGTTAGTGAGGATGCTCTCGTTGGTTCTCTTGTAAAAACTGATCGTCAGTTCCTGTGGGAGCTGTGCCTTCATCAGCTACCTGAGGAAGAAGAGTTTGGGGATGTGGTAGCCTAGTGGTTAAGGTGTTGGCCTACCAAGCAGAAGGATGTGAGTTCAAATCCCAGGTCCCAAATACCAAGCTGCAACTGCCGAGCGTTTGAGCAAGGCCCTTAACCCTCAATGGTGTAAAAAAACAAAGATAAAATGTAAGTCACTCTGGATGAGGGCGAATACCAAATGCTGTAAATATAAAGAGTCTCTGTAGAACTTTTCACCTCAAAACAATCAGAAACCTTCTCACGGTGATGACTCGCTGTTCTCGTGAACCAGCAGTATTTAAATCAAAATGTATTTATTTATTCACATGAAGCTCATGAATGTCACATTGCTTATAATCACCATTATACTGGAGTTTCGGTCTCAATCTCTTTGATATGCAAACTTTCAGCTTCTATTGAGAACAAGTCACCCTGATTTACATATAGTCTTATACCCCTGCTTTGCATGTGATGTCATTTATACAATTATTCTTTTTTGCATCACACTCCACACAACCGCTAATTGTATACGCAGCACATCTGATCGTACATGCAAACTAGTTCTCATAATGTGTTAGTATGTTACAAAATCAGAGCCTTAGTCACTTGTGTATTGTGAGGAGGATTATATACAATACAGATAGCAATAAGACGCACAGGGTTAGGTGTAAATATAACAGATGGTGATCCAAATCTGATTGGGCAAAATTTTCCCCACATTGTTTTTCTTTTTTATTTTTCATTTGCTCGTATTATTCCTTTATTTTCAAGTTAATTGAAATATTGTGTACGTGCTTTAGTTTTACATGAGTTATGTAGGTAACACAAGTAGAGTGACCAGACTGATTTAAGCTGACAGAAAGGCTAATTTAATTAATTACTCTTTACATCCTTGTTGCACAGAAAAGTATCTATGAACAGGAATTTTTTTTAAATATGTGGATTATTTATTGATTTACTCACTCACTCTCACTCAATCATTTTCTACCGCTTATCCGAACTACCTCGGGTCACGGGGAGCCTGTGCCTATCTCAGGCGTTATCGGGCATCAAGGCAGGATACACCCTGGACGGAGTGCCAACTCATCACAGGGCACACACACACTCTCATTCACTCATGCAATCACACACTACGGACAATTTTCCAGAGATGCCAATCAACCTACCATGCATGTTTTTGGACCGGGGGAGGAAACCGGAGTACCCGGAGGAAACCCCCGAGGCACGGGGAGAACATGCAAACTCCACACACACAAGGCGGAGGTGGAAATCGAACCCCCAACCCTGGAGGTGTGAGGCGAACGTGCTAACCACTAAGCCACCGTGCCCCCCTATTTATTGATTTATTTGTTTTTAAATATTTATTGATACATTCTTTTTTATTTTTGCATTCTTAAAAAAATATTCATTTATTTATTTTTGAATATTTATTTATTTATTTATTTATTTTAAAATATATATATATATTTTTTTCACTTGCATAGAACACTTGAAAACAAAGAACAATGTTAATGTATTTGAATTCTTATCACTGCATGAATAACTAGTTGTTAAATGCCACATTTTCAGGCGTGTTACTCGGGCTGGCACAGGGGAGCGTAAACAGCGAGCAGCTCCTCACTGATGCCACTCTGCCATGGCTGCATCTTTCCGGAGTTGGAGCACCAGCTACCTGGCTCTCGAATCCAGTTGAGGTCTACATCTTGGCCAAACAGGGGAAGAGTCTGCGCTACCAGCTATGGAAGTTTGAAACAGTAGCAAAGAGTAACGCCCAGCTTAGAGAAATAGACCCGCAGAGAGCCAGCGACGGATCTTACTATGTGCTGCCCCCTGGTGGGGTGGAGGAGGGACTCGCAGGCCAGGTGTTGCTACTACACACCTCACAGACAAACACATATCCAGAACAGGATGCGATGGGAAGGATGGCAGTACAGCATGACTGTGTTTAGCGTGCACCTTAAATGGGTGAGTTTTACACCAGTCTGCATTTGGCCTGTTGTCCACCAGGAGGCTTTATTTAGTTGACGTTTCTCATTGTGTCACTGCTTTTGTGCTTTCAGTGCTCAGAGACTTCAGGGAGATTCATGAGGAATTTGTTTTCCCCACTAACTATGGAGTAACCGTGTACTGTTATGAAAATGTCATGGTGCTAAACGAAGGGCTGTGGTATCCTGCTGCTCTGACTAAAAATAGGTAATAAATGGACTTCTAGCTTATTTTAAGACTGAAAAAACATGTGTTCAACACATGTTGCGGGGAAAAGGGTCTTTAATGCATCATATCGAATGTGATTTTCTCCTAGAGAAATAAGGAACGGAGGGGCACGGTGGCTTAGTGGTTAGCACGTTCGCCTCACACCTCCAGGGTTGGGGGTTGGATTCCCGCCTCCGCCTTGTGTGTGTGGAGTTTGCATGTTCTCCTCGTGCCACGGGGGTTTCCTCCGGGTACTCTGGTTTCCTCCCCCGGTCCAAAGACATGCATGGTAGGTTGATTGGCATCTTTGGAAAATTGTCCGTAGTGTGTGATTGCGTGAGTGAATGAGAGTGTGTGTGCCCTGCAATGGGTTGGCACTCCGTCCAGGGTGTATCCTGCCTTGATGCCCGATGACGCCTGAGAGGCTCCCCGTCACTACCTGAGGTAGTTCGGATAAGCGTGAGTGAGTGAGAGTGAGTGAGTGAAAAATAAGGAACAGAAATACTATACTCGCAGCAGAAACCTTACTTTATCAGTCCCATGTTTCATCTTGTTGGCCTGATGTAAAAATAAAAAAAAAAAATCAAAACTTTGTGGACATTTTCTCTCAGTTGAGGAGCCCAAACTGAATTATATCATGCGTTCCCAGTGGAAATGCCTCCTTATATTAATATTTCAATGCAGATATTTGCACGTTAACAACAGCTCACGTACGTTTGAACCCAATTCCGAATTCAGAAGCCACATTATTTGTTGAACGGAAACATGATCACAACATAAATACGCCTGTTCCTGGAATGCCCCAGAGTACATAGACATGTTTGGAGAACATATTAAAACAAACTGCATCATGAGACATACGGAGCTATCAAAACATGCCCAGGTTCTGGAGAAGTAGGAATTATTTTCAAACGACGGTTGAAGACCACCTTATTCATGAAACACTTCAACTAGCACTTTCTTCCCGGTTTGTTGTGTGTGTGTATTTAAAAACAAACTGAACAGTGACTTAAGCGCATGGTATCTTAAGTCTGTAACCTAGTGAACCAGAGTTCATGTAGTCAGTGATCGAGACTTAAGCACTTTTGTATAAAGCTCTGGATAAGGGCGTCTGCCAAATGCTGTAAATGTAAATGAAAGGATTTAAAAAAGTAAAGAAAATAAAATCTATTTTTTGAACATCCCGTGGCGCAACATTAAATCTAATTATTGATAAAAGTAAATAATATACGACTTATTACTTAAAAGATCAGTAATGAGGGAAAAAACGGTTAGCATCGGGTCTTATAAATTATCCAACACCGTTGCCTTATATATACATTTTCTGAAAAGCTAAAGTTTCAGTTTCTTACAGGAAGTTAATCATGCATTATACATACAATACGTGGACGCTGGTTACTTCTCTTAAGTGTGGATTTGTGTGTGTAAGTGCTGTATGATTCAGCTCAAATTCTTTAGTTGCTGATTTTTTTTGAGCCTACATTACGATTACAGCTCCTGGGAAACAGTATGTGGTGCTCAGCATGTTCTTGGAAAGATTTATGTCTTCCTCTGACTCACTGCTTAGGATGCAAGACCAAACCTGATGTCAGTAACACAGAAACACCTGAAGAACAAAAAAAACAAAAACATCTGTACTGTGGAAACTTTATTTAGATCATAATGAGCCTCATCTCTCTAATGTCTTGGGATGTCATGCTTTTGAATTTTTTTTAGATTTAATCAAAGGATCATCTACAAGGAGTTTAAACGTCAAGGTGTCGGCGTGTGAGAAAGCTGGACTGTAGAATAATTTTGTATTATACAAAATTTGAATTAAAAAAAAAATGACAATTGCTAGTCGTTTATATCAAGAAGTATTTCTGGATAAAAACAGGACAACGTCATCGTGGGAAAATACAGTTTCTGTGCAACAGGAATGCTCATAAATGACCAGGAAATTACTTAACATTATTTTTTGACAGTTCTTATATCTAATATCTCTCATTTACAGTAAAATATGTAAGGAATTTCATCATTTCTCATCCTTTCCTGGATGTTGTGAGGTAAAATACAATACCCATCTAAATTCTGCTCACATATTGTTTCCTTGAATCTCACATCAAATGAAATAACAGTGTTCCTGTGGTCAGTCGGTTGTGCAAGTGATATTTCTGTTCGAGGAAATTATGAAAGCAGGAACACGGCCTTGCAATCGGAACAGATGTTATCATTTTTAATGTTTTTTGAACATTTTTTTTTTGTGAACTGTATGAATAGATCAATCGATAAATCGTGCAGAATTTACGAGAATTATTATTTTTTAATAAGAAAGTGGTGTCCTGGTTTAAGTGAAAGATGTGAAGACGATAAAATCTGCATACGGAGCTGATATAATAGTGTTGAGATGATAAGCAGGCTTTTGTAAAAGTCATACTTCCGGTTTATTGGATTGGCATTAAAGATAAAGGAAATGAAAACAAAAATACGTAAGAAATCATAGAAGTCTTTAACACTTTGTCATTGGGTTCAAGGAATAAATAAACGAATGACTGCACTTCAATGTGTAACACTGACACGGAACAACGACGACAAACTTCACACGTCGGTCATGCAGAACGGCTCTCATTTTAAGGCGTCGCTGCTGGTTTGTACACGATGGTACATTCCGAAGAAGGGCCACCTTCTTGTCACGTACCCAAACTCAGTGGCGTAATTCAACAAAGTTTGTTTATCAAGTTAGTTTTTTTTCCTCCTGGTGTGTGGTCTGAATTAACGAACGTAGAAAGTCATAGAAGGTTTGTGGGAATTGTCGTATTATCGCCTTCGACGCGGCGAACCAGACCCACTGACTGAGATCCATCTGCAGTGCTGCTTAGCTTGCAGAATAAAAATAAACCTTCCCAGCAGCCAGGAATTTTGAAACACTTCCTCTGTACCACCTCTTTAAATCTCTGATGTAACCTGCGGAGGCGTGAAATTCTTGGAGTTACAAGGTGAATAAAACGGCTCGCAGATAAATATAAAGGAGAAACTATTCTCAAAATTACAGCCTGTTTTTATTCAGACAAAAAACGGTGGGAATGCATTCAGTCTGAAGAACGTTAGAAGATCCATTCCTCTTTGGTAAGAGAAGAAAACGGTAATTTTCTGTGTGTGACAAGAGCTTGAGCGAGCTTCACAACACGCTGAAAACAAGGCGGAGAACAAATTCTACAGGCCGCACGATGACTTTACCGCAAAAATCCCTTAAGCAATTGAACAACAATGAGCATGTGCCTACTAGAGCATCTGGAGCTGACTATTTCAACACAAGACCCATAAAGCATGCCTTAAAAAGGTGTGGTTTGTCAAATTTAACGCGTGTTCAGACACTTACGGTACAGTACAAACAGATACAACACAATACAAATTCTTTGTTTTTTAAATTCTCAGTTTTTCAAATTCAATTTTTTTTCTGGCCCTGAAATGCTCTTACTCCCAAATGTTAAAGACCAAATTGTCAAGTTGGCTTTTAAGGGAAAACAAATGGGTGTGAATATTTTACAGGAAGGAGGATTTAATCAGTATCCTCCCTTCTGTTTCTATTGCGTTGGACAGCAAACCAGCTTAAAAACATACAAACAAACTGCTTCTTTAAAGTGACATTTATCAAAAAAATAATCACAAACCAGCATCTAATGATGTGATGGGAAATCATGCCATGAAACTAGCATGTTCCAGGTATAATTTCTATTCCCAGGAGATCAAAAGAGCACATTTCCAGTCAACACGTTTCGAAAAAAACACGGAGACGAGTCGAGATTTGGCACGATGTGAGCATTGGGGGATTATGTAAAACCTCACATGTTGAGCAACATGTTCTTTTTCAGTGTTTTTCCTGGATCGTTGTGTAAAACCCATCACTGTAAAGTGATCTGCTCGACACAACTGCTTTTTACAGGTTTGAAATATCCTCCCAAGAAATTCTTTCCTGGCTCAGATTGGATTTCAGACTTTACCTTATTATTGGAGGAAGAAAAAAAACAATACACGAAGAATAACAAAAAAAAATCAGTCAAAATGTGAAAATATTTAGCTGAATATTCCAGTTAACATCAAATGACGGTTAAAAAAAAAAAAAGAAAAGAAAAAAAGGACAAAGTACCGATCCTTGTGGGATCTACAGCAGATAGAAAGAACAGACAGAGAACATAAAATACTACAATCAGTGTTTACACAGTATACAACATGCAGTGCCTCAGGAAGTGATTAATCTGTGTTCATGGCTCCAGTTATTTAATGTGTGTTCTGACATTGTTTAACAGGACACACAAGAGCTTGTTCTCGGCTCCAAATGGATTTATTTGGCATTAGATCCAGTTTCTGAAATACTTTAAAAGGGGGAAAAAGGTCTAACAAAAAAAACAAAAAAAAAAACGAAACTTTCATCCATCTCAGTCCCAGAAAACCAGCAGCCTGACTGAATTCTACGGCTTTCAGATCACCTTTTTAAAAACTCGCTTCAAAATCCTTCAACCCCATGATTTACAGGTACCTCTAAATCAAAACCTCGACAAGGAAATCTTTTATATTTAATAATATATTCAGTAACCAGACCTCAAATGCTCGTTAATTAAAACCGTCGAACTAAAAGCTTCTTGCACATTAAAGAGTTAAATCTTTCAGGCTATGCTGTATGTGGTTATCTCAGATGCGAACCTCTGCTTGCGTTACAAAATATTAAAAACTCGGTATTTAGCTCATTTTTAAATTCAAACCGGAGTTATTAAAGGGCGAATACGAAAAAGGTGATGCCGCTGAAATCGCCGGTAAAGAAGAGGCGGTAAAATCATGAAGCACAGGAAAAAAGTGTTCTTCAGGATAAAATTAAATTAGTCTATTTACACTACTATAAAAATATTAATTGAGAATGTTCATGTGGATACGTTTCCAGTGTTAGTGTTATCTGTATTTTCATTATGTTTTTTTAAAAAAAAAAAAAAAAAAAAAAAAAAAAAAAAAAAAAAAAAGAAACGAAAAGTCTCAAAATCTCAAGCTCTTCGCCCTAAAACGTACAAACCAGCTTTAAAAACAAAAAAACAAAAGGCTGTACTTTTGGTTCAATTGTGCACAGACACTGCATACGTGGTGCATGCATCCTGCTCCCGAGTCTGCTAAGGCACTCCGACGTTTCTTCTCCTTCTTTTCCATGTTTTCTGTTTTTCTTTCTCCAAGCACGAAGCCAGTAGCAACAGTTATCTGGTCTAGAAAGTGTCTACGGCCCCTGATCCACTGAACAGTGAGCGCTCCATTCATGGCTCGACGTACGATTTGTCCGGAATCATGGAGCCGAGGATCTCGATTAAGTTGTCCATTCCCCACAGGTATCCATCTTCACGGTTGCCTTCGTTCCACGGAGTGCGATGGTCCAGTCTCTGGTGTGGAGGAAGAGGAACCGTCTTTCCGAAGTCGATCATCCAGACTCGCGCCAGGCCTGAAGTGTCGTGGACAAAGAGCAAAGAGCTGCCCACCACCTGCACAAACAACCAACCAACCATCGGTCATTAGCTGAGATCAG
>NC_083468.1:22506663-22519163 GCF_030014155.1 Tachysurus vachellii
CACACCAAACAGCTCTTTATTCAAAATTCAACATCACTTGAAAACTACGTTACTAATGAGTATGAAACATGAAACTATTCAAACATAGCCAGACGTCATGAACAGGGACAATTCCTAATAGCTCGTTTGCAATGCAGTGGAAATGGGATTGGAGTTCTCAAGACTTTTCTTGAGTTTCCTTAGTAATACTACTACTACTACTACTACTACTACTACTACTACTACTACTACTAATAATATCACCAAGTACTACAAATTAGTGTGTATTTAGATGCCCAATTAAGTGCTATTTGGAATGCATGGGAAAACATGTTGAGGTATTATTACATAAGGACCGCATTCTTACCCACTACATACAGGCTACTTACCACACTGTGGTAAATAAAACTAAAGTGCTGCTAATGTCTTAACCACCGATATCAAACTGTTACCCAGCTTTCAATGATCTAAATAACAACGTCATATAGTTTGGTTTAAATTGCACCCTTGTCTTAAAATAGCTGTGTGTGAGCTTCAGCTTCATTTTCCAGGGGTGTGATCTGTTTGTGAAGTCCATGAAGCTCTGTTTATTTCTGCCACAGCACACCTCCTTAATGATTATTTTACCCTTTGGCTAGGAATTGTTTACAATTCTAAATCCGGATGTGATTCTTAGGAACTGTTATGTTTTAAGGTAACTAAAAACGTGTTACTCGGCTAGTAAGTGGCAGCGCTTACTGTTTTTTTAAAAGTAGAATCGAATTTTAAAGTCGATTTATTTTTACGCTATAAATGGACTAGCTGCTGTCTAGCCATCGATCATCTATAGATTATATAAAATGTAGATTTTTTATTATTTAAGGTACATTTCTCTACCTATAATTACTTATTTATTGCTACTTCATTATTCATTTTAGATGTATTTATTCTTAACATTTTTATTACTTATAAAATTAGCTGGATAAATATAATATTATCTTTTAATTTATAACTTGTTCATTATTATTATTATTATTATTATTATTATAATAATAAGGAGTTCATTACTATTGTTAATAATAATAATAATAATAATAATAATAATAATAATGACAACAACAAAGTCATGATTTTTTATTTCTGTTAATTATTCCATGTACTGTAGTACATTTAAATACCTTTATCAGTCTTTGAGAGGGGGAAAAAAAAAAGGGAAGGGAGAAGATATTTTGAGGGTCGTACCTGCATGGCCGGCTAACTGCACCCACGGGTAGTGCTTCTTATAGGACACCACAAAGGGTGTGATGTGCACCATGCTTTTTAACTTCCTCCAGGATCTTGGCTGAAGAAAAACAAACAGAAATAATGACACTTTTATGACAGAAGACTTTGCTCTGTGTGGATTTTTGTCTGTCTGTCTGTCCTACAGGAAGCAGCTGTCGCAGTAAAGGATCATGCCAGAACAAAGTTTTGTATTTATTGGAGTGAAAGGCTTCTGATCTACGTGAGCGATCACACGGTAAACGCTCCGGCACCTGGAGCTCTTAATGTTATACAAATCACTACAGTGTGTCTGATCAAACATTGACCAGGCAGTGTGGGTTTCTGTACACAGCACAGACCCTGTAAGTCATTTTTCCCAGGGCCTGGGAACAAAAAGGTCTGTACTTGTGGTCAGGGAGGAGGGAGGACGTTTGCGACATGATGACAAAAGCAAAAAAAAAAAAAAAAAAAAAAAAGTGTGACATTTCAGGACACTGAGGTATTGGTTACAGGCCAGGGGTTTCGTGTGTGTGTGTGTGTGTGTTTATAAAAACCGAATGAAGGAAATAAACGTTGTGTCGACTTTAAGTTTTTAAGTAGCACGGTCCATTTCAAAACCTCAACAATGTTAAACAAATTCATCATGTGTGCCTCAGTTCGCTTGAATTGCACCACAAAGGCCACAGAGATTGAGTACAAATACAAGCGCAAGAGAATCCAGGCCTTCTGCAACTTTATGAAGAAATGCACTGTCAGTTGCACAAACGTTTGCGCCACACAAAACATCTGAACAACCAAACCAACGTTTAAACAAGAAGTTCAAATATGAAGCGCTGAAGTGTTTTTTTTTTTTTTAAACAAAACACAAACGCACACAAATAGTCACACATACGTATATACACACACATACACACTTTATGTACAAATGAAACTAATATTTCATAATGTGCAAATGCACTAAATGTCTTTAACTAAATTTAGTGTATGCTCTGTATTGCACTGGCTGCACACACACTTGCAGAGCCTCTCCCACCTACTCTATGTGGGCATAATAAATCCTCACACACACACACACACACACACACACACACGCACACACACATATACACACACCTACACAAGAACATGCAAAACTTACATAAAAACAATGAAGTGCTCATGGACACCTACACACTTCTAAAATCTTCCATATACTGGTCTGATTTTTCCTTTTCACACACGTCACATGCTCCTATACAGCTTCTCTTACATAACACACACACACACACAATTTTATAACAAACTGTCTTAGTAATAGGGACTACTGATTGTATGAGTAAGAAATTCAAAACCGTAACTTCTTTACTGTACAAAACTCAGTAATGGAGGATTTTATTGAGAATCACGACCTGTTGTAGGAGTAAAAGATCCCAGATCACATATTTAACCTCTTTACTGATGTCGTGCTCATTTAAACACGATTAATAAAAAAGTAAAAAAAGACACAGACACAAAGACGGAGATAAACAACGACATGAACACATACACACACACGGATGTACACTTTGTCAAGTTTAAAGAAACCACAGAGTGTAAGTTCCTCTCTTCTGAAGACTCAGCCATGTAAAACTAAGTGTTATATCTTTCTCTCTGACTGTGACAGAGCACTGACAGTGGAGACTCCTTCACTCCACAGACACCTGATAAATGTCTTTATACGTACAATCGCCATAGCAACCATTACATTGTTGTTCAGTTGCAAATTGAGTCTTAGATTAAGGAGCATGTGCCTTGCAAATCCCAGTGAATAAGCTGTTACTATAGAAACAGTAACGTATTTCAGACGAACGGCTTGATTTGTCTCGTAGCCGCTTTAACTCTCAGAGCTGCCCTTGGAATATTTCTGACCAATCGTGATCCGACACGTACAAACCGCTAACAAATTCTTATCCACGAGCACACGCAAAACGGACGTGCATCTTTTTCCACATTTTTTTTTCCCCCACACTTCTTTTTCTTACATTTTCTTTCATTTTGCACCTTAAATGTTAAGAGATAATTGTTAAGTGTTCATTGTGACTTTAGACTTATGTTTACATTTTAATTATTTGAGTTTTCCTGGTTGTTGACATTTCTGTCTTAATAACTGAGGGGATTATGACCAGAGGAAGGTTAAGTTTAAAATAAAAATGTTTAAATGTAATATATTTTTCTCCTGGTCCTTGTTTTAAATGGGTCAGAAAATAGATCAATAATTATCGATATCGACCGATATGAAACACTGATATCGTGATACAGTTTTCAGCCATATCGCCCAACCCTACCGGCTCTTATCATAAGCGGATGACGAGGCTTGTCGTCAGGTTGACGGTCGTCGTACTGCACGTTACGCCAGCAAAAGATTCCACTCCAGAGGTCAACGTTGTTGTGAAGAACAGCCATTGCAAAAAAAAAAAAAAAAAAAAAGGAAGATCTGTCTGAGGGCTTGAATCCTGAATGAACTTATGTGGCCACACAGACAATACATGTTCTGAGTGTACACAAACCTACAGCACAGCCTGGCTCACTCTACTCCACTTCCTGTTGCGATACTTAATACAGTACTGAACTTCACCGTAAGACGCAATCCTTTGAATCTCTTCATGCGATATTCCTGACTCGGCTTGTTCTATCCAGATGTATGGAATGAAAACATTAGATGTTAAATATTTTGGCTATTTGATATCATATAGCGATATTTGATACGTCTGCCGTTTCTTTTGTCTGATCCGAAGCGCTGTGTTTACAAACCCTGTGAAATTACTTCAGAACGTATGTTACACTTTCACAGACTCAGCACCTTTATCAAATAAACAGTTTTAAATCCCAGTGTGAGGAATGTAATTATAACCCTCTTCTTGTCTCTCTTCTTTACCAACACACTGTTTCTAGACTGAAATCACACACACACACACACACACACACACACACACACACACACACACACACACACACACACACACACACACACACACACACACACCTCATTCTCCCCAATCTGTTACTAAAAGTGATTGTAGTTTGCTGAACACTTGGAATCAAATTTAATTTGCTGATGTTTCTTTATTCGTGCGGAGGTCAGATTCGTCCCCACCCACTGCCAAATCCTTGCGTGTTTACTTGCGCTACCCTTTTTCCACTCCTCCCACTCTCTACCCCCATCCTCCCCACACCCCCTAAACCTGTTGACTACTGCATTCATCTTCAGAGAGAGAGAGAGAGAGAGAGAGAGAATATTCCAACACTTGCTTTTGTATGATTTCCACTACTGTAACTGTTGGAGGAATGAGGTAGATGTTCAGGCCTGGTTGAATTACAGAGCTGATAATATCCACATCACACGCTCACGTTTGCCTGTATCAAAGTGTGTGTGTGTGTTTGTGTGCGTGTGTGTGTTGAGCATGCGCCATAAAGGGGGGGAAAAAAAGCGAGCAGAAAGCAGAATTACATGCAACATGAGAAGAACTTTCCCCTCCTTCTGCGCAGTCTTTTCTATCAAAACAACTGAAGGAGTGGAAAATGCGAGAAGACAGAAATTATTAATACAGGGTAGGGCACGGGAAATTTTGGAGACACACACATAACAATTAAAGAAAAAATAAAAGAGAAAGAGAGAAAGGGAGGGAAAAAATGAAGTGGCACCATATATGGCTTGATAGAAGGCAAGTGACTAAAGGAACCTCCCACAATTCAATTTTCCATGACACGCTCTTTGACTACAGGGTTGCGTTACCATCGGCGTGTGTAAGCAAGTCTGCAGGTGTCAGTAGCTGACATAAGAAAGACTGGTCAGGTCGGTCTACAGCTCATGATGTCAACACAGAGCTGTCACCAAAACCACCAAGGGGAATTATCTCATTATGGTTTACTGAAGAGACACAATGCAAACAATGAGGTGTTCCTTGACAGGACAGCTTCCAAGTCTCTGTGTGTGTGTGTGTGTGTTTGTGCATTTTCTAACATATATACACACACGTTAGACAGTAGTTATGTGCGTTTTTCAAAAGACGCCTTCCTGTCCTCGACCACGTGCTACCTCCTTGTGCTGCAGTTACACCACAAACAAAGAAGGGGGGAAAAAGAAAAAAAAAAAAAAAAAAAACACAAAGTGTTGTCTCGACATATGTGAGGCTTCTGCAAATGCCTGAACTACTGAAACTTTTCCACAGTTCTCAGACAGCACCTTATCAGGGATATACAGCACAAAGATTTCTATAGAATATAATCTATTATTATTTTGCTGCTTAGCAACAGTGACATTACTCACATTAGTTCTGGGTGGTGATGTAAAATACTACGACACCCATTGTAGTGTTACCAAGAAAAACACTACGGAAGGAACCGAGTTACCTCTTACTATTACAACACAATAACACCGGGGAGTCCTGAAAAATTCTAAATTAAGATTTACTTATCAAAACTTTCACCAAAGCATCATTTTCATGTATTTTTTTATTTTTTTATTTATTTTTTGTCCACCATAAACCCTCTCTGTAAATTGTTACTGTAGATTCACTACAATCATTAATACAAATCATTCATCATTAATATAAAGCTGGAATTTGATGGGTCAATTCCAAAAAGGACAATTCAAGCTTGGAAATAAAACACAAATTTATTTCAAATAAAATGTGATGGTGGGTTTTCCTTTACAAAAAAAAAAAGTGTCTGAAGCTTCTACACAACTTTTCTTTATTTACGTATTAGAATCAAGTTAAGTGTCATGAATCTATTTTTTTTAATCCATAAATATAACAAAGACATGAAAAAAATCTGATCGGAGAAAATCACCTCTGAGATCCATTAGATTCCTGACACACGGAACCATGGGACTGCGATGAAAAGTTTCAGGAAACGGTAAAAGCCACGGATCTGGTGACAATCTCTGAGGAAAAGCTATTTTCTGTTGAAGATGTGCTCACTTTACTGCTCCATCTATAACAGACCGCAATGCAAATGTAACGTTTTGTTATTGTGCGTGACGTGCAGCTCGCCGTGTTCCAGACGCCAGGAGCTGCACGCGTGTAAGACGTCTCCGAAGAAGCACGTTGAGATCGTACAGGAACGGGAATATGAACAGCCAGGCCGGTGCTGCAGCAGTGCAAATACCTCCGAAGGTTTCATTACCTTTTATTTGTTTATCGATTTATTTCCCAGATCAACATCACGTTGAAGAAAACAGCTCATTTCTGTTTTCCTTTGCAAGCAATAAAACATTTACATGTTTTTAGGGTCATAATCAAGCAAAGGAGAAAAACAAGATCTTTGTGTAATATATTTGTTGAGTTTTAAACAGCATTTTCCCATCCATGATGTTCTTCCTTTTAAATGCAGAACAAAAAAAGTGAAAAGCGTGAATGAACACAACAAACACAAGCCTTGCACACCTACATTGTTCCAGCTGTTTACCTTTTGTTTCGCTAAACCGTCGTTGCTCTAGATGGAGCATCAACACAGCAATAAATCTCTCTGTTACCATGTTTGTGCTCTCCCTTCACTACCTACCACATCTCTCTAAGCATGTTCCGTAATTATGCAAGATTTCACGGGACAGTTTCATTTGCATTTTCTATAGCTGAGTTTTGGGAAGTTTAAAAAAAAAAAATATATATATATATATATATAAAAAATCCAGCTACTGACGCAGGTAATAACCCAGAACAGACACCCTCGGCACACAAACAATTTCATTTCCTCATACAGCCCATCTAGTAGCTTTAGGAAATACCACATTCATGAATTACTAGGTAATTAAATACAGCAGTACAATGAAGAAATTGCTTCTGCACAGATTTTTGACATGTCAGTCTGAATCGCAGTGTTGTGGTTGCTTAATTTTATGACCTTGTAAATCCTGAACACTGTACATTTATAGCTTTACCAAATGCAATACGATACACCACCTTCATTCAACAATCACCTGTCAATCAAATCCGAGCACCGACATCAAGGCAAAGTCATTTCATTCTAGATGAACAGCATGAAAGTGTTCCTTCAACAGTACAGATTTACCTGTTATGAAATAAAAGTACGAGTGAAACAGGAACTGATACAGAAACAGTGTGTTGGTAGAGAAGAGATAGCCAAGAGAGTAAAGACTACACTGTAAACACTGCACGCCCACACCCACGCCCGGCTCTGCATGATATCTCTGTTTGGGAGAGACTAATCCCTGACCTTTGACCCCCTACATGACTGAACTGCATGGTCATAAAGGCCGCTTGTAATTCCCAAAGAGTTCCTTCTTTATCGTGCTTTCTGAACTGTAAATGTCGTATTTCTCAAGAGTCAGCTGACATTTTCCCATTTGTCACTCAGCCCAGAACTTCCAAGAGTCACCGGTTTGACGTTTAGGCCAAATGAGTCACTCCTAATTGAGGCTGAATCTAGTGTTCTGTTACAATTTCCATTTAAAGGGCATCAAGTGACAAAAATATGAGCTGTAGTTTTGTGCGTATTAGAGATCTGACTGAATATGGAAAAAAAAAAAAATTCACAATAAACAGATACAAATGAGATAAAAATGAGGCATGCGGTTTTGTTCCCTTTGACCTAAACACTGCCCTCATTAGCTCCAAAACAAAGCCATACTGCTACGATCTTTCTCTACGAATTGGACGATATTCGAAACAGAAATTCTCTTTTATTTTTCAAGTCGCTGCTCCATTACGCACAGGACTAGCTGTGCATAGAACACTTCTGCTAGTTAGAAAAATAGGAGTTTAAACTAAACTTTAGCTTAAACTCTTTCACACATACACGTTCACACACAAGACTAAGCTTAGTCTAATCGCGATCTAGTCCATCCCGTAAGACAGAACGTTTTTCAGAAAGTGCCACACCATGTCGATAATAAACTCGAAGCTGAAGTTGAGGAAGTGCAGAAATTAAGAACTCATTTCTGGCTCTAATCTGAATGTAGATACGGATATCTGGAGCATGAAATAGATACAAACTGTGGCTTTTGTTTCCACTAGCAGTTTAAATAGAACAGTGA
The DNA here is from genome assembly GCF_030014155.1 of Tachysurus vachellii. Classification (NCBI taxonomy): domain Eukaryota; kingdom Metazoa; phylum Chordata; class Actinopteri; order Siluriformes; family Bagridae; genus Tachysurus; species Tachysurus vachellii. The sequence continues at coordinate 22,514,900 of NC_083468.1, forward strand.
GCAATACAGTGCTTGGCTTAGCTGAACGTTGTAGCTCGTTGGATAAGCTGGACAACTGATCGGAGAGTCTTAAAATCACAAAGCTCCCACTGCGGGACTCCTGAGCAAGGCCCTTAACTTTCAACTGCTTAGTTGTATAGATGAGATAAACGTAAGTTGCTTTGGATAAGAGTGTCTGCCGAATGCCATGCAGCTGTATGACATGACAGCTTAGACAATCATAACAAAGCCTCACAGTTTCTGGATGCATACAAGTGGGAAGCACAAGGCCAATGAATTCCACTACGTTGCTCCCATGTGCCCACAAAACAGCTAACTGAAGTCTGGGCTGTGTTTCGTTATGCTAATGATTGTTGTGCTGTGAATCAGCCTGTGTGTGAGATTAGTGTGTGTGTTATTGTGTTGTTGAGAATGAGCGCAGGCCTACGAAGGGATGACACGTCATCGGATGAATGTACTCCGATTTAATTTCCGTCCAGTGTCACAGATTAAAAAGTGTGTTAAACCCTTGATGTGTCATGATACAAATTCTGGCATGCAGTATTTTGGCTTAATCTTTACCAATGACTTTATCTTGGTGAGGCTTGTGATGGATTCAGAGCTTATCCCAGGAATGCTGTGGTGCAAATTTACAGTAAATGGGAGCTCGGTCTATTTAGGCCACCACATACACACATGGGAAATTTTACATACTTAATCCACCTACTGGTATGTTTTCTAGGGGGTGGGGGGGAAACCGGGGAAAGCAGAGGAAACCCAAGCAGAAAGAGTTCAGGATCGAACTCAATGATTTGAGCCCAAATACACTGATAAACTGATCGCTGAAACTGTGGTCATTTATTCCTTCTTTCCTTTCAATCAAGTGTTTTATGAAAACAGAAAGAAACACTCAGGAGGAACATATGAGTGTGTGAAAATACTCAAAATTGATATCAGTGATTTTAAGGAATCTCACCAAGGGGAGGTTTAGTAGTTATAGTTCTGTGTAAATCTTTTAGATATCTGAGAGCATACAATACTTTTTTGCAGGAATTCAATTTGCCCCCATTCTACATAATTAAGGGGTGAAATCTGGTTATGGTGCACTCGTGTTTAGTCTGTACTCATCTGATGATCAGTAACATGGCAATAATTACAAGGCACACTCACCCGGGACAGCTGTTCCGGGCTGCCGAACGGGAGGCGCGTGCTCGGGGACAAGCCGGAGGGCTCGACGTCACTCCCGGTTATGTCATCCTCTGACTCCTCGAAGGAGGACGCGGACGAGAGTCCAGCTGAGGATGAGCTGGAGAGTTTTCGGAGGGAAACGCGGGGAACAGGGGAGCCTCCACAGCCACTGTCCGAGCACGGAGACTCGTGACCGGACTGCAGGTCCAGAGATAAAGCCCCGAAGCTCAGCGGAAACTCGGTGACCTCCACGTCCTCGGCTTGGCCGGGGCTCGGATCGTGGGTCACAATAAGTCTCGGAATTGTTCCGGGGAAGCTGTGGTACTCCATTAAACCATGGCGATGGACGCATTCCTCTTCAGGACAGATGGGGGTGTTGTTTTGGTCCTTGGTTCTGTGCGTAAAGTCCAGAGGCGTTTCTCCCGGTGAAGATGCTTCTTCAGTCGGTGGAGTTTTGGTCATATGTGAAGGAACGAGGAGCCTGTTGGCGACATAAGAGTGAATATGTAGCTCTGGAACCGTTTTATTTTCCTCTGTAAATGGGCCAGTGCGTATAGGTGTGAACAGCCTTAGTGCTGCTGTGCCATCGAAACCAACCCCACTTATATTGAGGTCTCTTTCTCTGGGTTCCTCCATGCTCCGGGTTGAGCTTCTCCACTCATGATTCTGCTTCTCTGTAGCTGCTCGTTCTCCGCATTGTGTATCGGTGAGATCGGCCCGCTCGAGCGCACCGGCGTTACTGAAGCACGCATCGATTGCTACAGTTGTTTCCTCCGTCGAAACTCCTTTGAAGTTCGCGACAGAACGCGCGGAAGCCCGTGCGTGACCGCGAGCAGTCGTGCAGGCGGCGGTGCGATCCGTTTGTGAGTCGCACGACTTCCTCTGGCCGTCTATGTCTCCGCGCGCCTCAAGCACATCCCCTTCGACTCCAAACGCGTGACGCCGCTGGTACGATTTAAGCCTTGGTAGATGTTTATTTTTCATCGGATTGTTGTCCGACCGGTGGCTCCTGCTTTCCAAACAGGCAAATCCGCAAAGCTGTAATGTTCCACCCGTCACTCGAGCAGCCTTTCCGTTCGCGTTGACTGAAGGCGCTGTAGAGTATGACAACGTGCACACAGATTGACCCATCCTGCGTGCCGTACAGATCAATCAGCCAAACCCTTTAACTTGGTCCGGATACAAAATGCCTTCCTGTTGGCCTGATAGAGCACTAAGTAGGGCGCATGTGCCACCACGCGTCTATCACATACACAGTGTAGTATATAGGAAGGACAGACAGATTTGTATCTCAACCATAGTCGCCACACCCACTCTTCCTCTTCCACGTCCTTTTTCTTTTCTTTCTTTCGTTCTGTTTGGGATTTCTTACAGATATTATGACGCATAGAGTTGGGAACTTTTTTTTTGTCAGTTATTTCCTGAATGATGAAATCTTCATGCCTTGTTCGTTTTCTTTCTTTCTTTCTTTCTTTCTTTCTTTCTTTCTTTCTTTCTTTCTTTCTTTCTTTCTATTTGGTAAGATGGATTGCTATTAATAATGATTTGTACACTAACAAAATATGCCAAGTAAATGTTAGTGTATTGTTGGACAAGGCTATAACTCAAGACTGTACATTGGGTGTGTATAGTGTGTATGATAAATAAGCACACACACACACACACACACACACACACACACACACACACACACACGCACACACTTGGACTTAAACAGGAGACAGTAATCATGAGACCTTTGATCAGAGTTTACAGTATTTAATAAAAGTTTATCAAAGCTGTACATGATATGGATGATGTCTGTGGCTGAAATTCTCATTCAATCTGGAGTTTTGTCTCCCCCTTGTGTAGTAAAGTGAATGCACACACACACGCACGCACACACACACACACACACACACACACACACACACACACACACACACACACACACACATAAGTATACATACCTACGAACACACACACACACACACACACACACACACACACACATGCATACATAAGCACGCACGCACACACACACACACACACACACACACACACACACACACACACACATATCCATACATACGTATACACACACACATAAGTATACATACCTACAAACACACACACACACACACACATGCATACATACGTATGCACACACACACACAAACACACATATACATATGCATACATACGTACATACACACACAAATACACATACATATGCATACATACGTACGTACTTACACACACACACATACATATGCATACATATGTACACACACATACACACACACACATACACACAAACAAAAAATATCTTTAAATATGGCTTCCACACACATCAAATATTAACAATATGAAAAGTTATTGTTTTCTGAAAAACAAACAAAAAATTCTCAAAAAGCAAATATTTTTGGTCTACAAAAAAGAACAACATATGCTGGGAAACGTGTCTAAACCACAGTGATGACAGAAGCCATGTTCAGGTTCTCCTTAAGATGAATAGCTTTTACAGTAACAGACATAAATAGTATCCTATAGGCAGTATTCTGAACTATGGATCGAACCAGGATTACAGGAGCTAAGCAGCGGAAACACAAGCCTCTGTTCCACCATGGAAATGTTTCTTTTATGTTTCCTTTTTTTTTTTAAATTAGAACTTTGTAAAGTTTGTGACATTTATCAGGGAATAAAATCTACTAAAGTGATAAATGACCTTAATATTACTACTACCATTACTACTTTTAATAATAACACAATAATAATAATAATAATAATAATAATAATAATAATAATAATAATAATAATACCCCAACCAGTGGTATGTTTAAAGTTTTAAGATTTCTAAATATGATTAATAATATGTTTTGATTTTTTATTTATTTTTATTTTTTTTTAAACTCTGATTTTTAATTTTTTTTATTTGCATGAAAATTAATTCAGTTTGACATTTAGGGGGAAATCGGAACAATGACATTATTGCACTTTACTAAATATTTTATGAGACACAGTCTGGCTAAAATCTGATCAAGGGATAGCACCATATTTAACCCACAGAGTATAAATTATTTCCAAATAGGTAAAACATAGCAACCTATACAAACGG